>NC_136494.1:70978276-70985776 GCF_053919585.1 Euprymna scolopes | reverse complement strand
ATGATTTGAGTTCATCAGCTTGAATCGAAACCGAATCCCAAATTTATATATATATATATATATATATATATATATATATATATATATATATATATATATATATATATATATAACTTTACTTTCTTCAGCTATAATCAAAACCGAAACCAAAACTTATGAAGAATTCTTGGTAAACTTATTTATAAAAAAACATATTACTAAGGTGCCATCAGCTAAAATAGAAACCGAAACCAATACTTATGAAGAATTTTTGATAAAATTATTAAAAAGAAAATAGATTATTGGAGTGACATAATTTATAATCGAAACCGAAACCAACACTTATGAAGAATTCTTGGTAAAATTATTTATTACAAGAAATGGTAGTACACAAGTATTATGTAAATGTGACACAGAAATAACAAGCACGCCATCGTATTAATATATAGATTATTAATGCAGAGTCCATAGTTATAACGAAAACTAAATCACCGACACACACACACACACACACACACACACACACACACACACACACACACACACACACACGCAAACATAATGCAGAATTTTTATTTATTATAAACAAGGTATTAAATGTAACGTTAAAATCCTTTAAAAATTGAAGTAAAAACAAAATGAAAAGAAACTTAGACATGTGTATTCGAATGTGTTTCTTTAAACAGTTCACTTTTTTTACTCGAGCTGAGATCGAAACCAAAGCCTACAGTGAGTGAAATACGATAGCTATTAGACAAGCTAGACACGATTTTAAAAAGTGTTTTCAAACCGACTTATTCTTAACATAAAAAAACTGTCATGTCATGAAAGCTGGCATGCGCAGTCATAAAACAGTAACCAAACACATAAAAATCCGATGACCCCCCAAATACCAATTTTTCGATTTTTACCCCTTCAGTATTCTTTTTTTTTGATGAAAACCAATTAAAAAGCTTTCACATGTCCGAATACCCTATATATAAAATTTCTAGTCTGTAGATAAACAAATTTGTTGAGTATTTAGGCTGAGAAATATCCTCACAAACACACACACACATACACACACACACACACATTTTACTTTTATAGCAATTGATTGAGAAAATTTGGTTTTCCGACGAGTCTATTTATAAAGAAATGCGGGATGGACAGACGCATACCGGTTGTTCTTCTGCGAACGAAACGGACCAATAATTGTAGCGAAGTTATCTTTTTGTTTTAAAAAAATATTTCGTATGATGAATAAAACCGTGATCTTTGTAATGTAGGTACGTTTTGTTTATTTATATGCTCTGGTGTTATATGTCAACAAAAAAAAACTATAAAATGTTTTATATGTATGAAGAAAAAGAAGCAAAGAAAACCATTTTTCACACACTTATATATATATATATATATATATATATATATATATATATATATATATATATAGATAGATAGAGAAAGAGAGAGAGAGAGAGAAAAGTGAAAAAGACAGAAAAGTAAAAGGTTTTATCTGTTTATAAATAGCACGGATATACATTTCGAAATATGTTTCAGTTGTAGCTACAATTGTCTAAACTTCAAATGCGCAAAAACAGTCGGTTCTTCATGATTTCTTATTGGTCAGGCTCTATAAAGAATATGAAGGCGTAGTGAAAGCAATTTTTTGGCCTGAGAAATCGAGCGGCTTCCTTGATGATGATATAGGTTGCGTAAATAATATTCCTAAATACACAATCATTTATTCTACGAGGTTAGAAATGAGCAAAGAATACTACGGAGTGAAATATGGGACTTTGCGGTAGTTTTTGATTATTTTCAGTCCCGCAGAATAAACGATCGTTACTTTTTATAGTATCTGCGCAGACAAAAGAAGTTGCTTGATGTATAACAAATCGCATATTATCGAAATAGATTTCCAATGGTATATATATATATATATATATATATATATATATATATATATAAAACACGAAAAAATGTGACTCGTTGGGTCACCCACTGAATTCCAGTTATATTATTTGAATTAGAAAAAGTGTACGCTTCCATGATTAGTTCAGCAATAGAACAACTAAGCTACGTGCAAATTAAAATTATTATTGTTGGTGTTATTCCTTTTGTTCATGATTGATAATTTTATTACCTGTGATATTAAAAGAAAGAAAGGGAGAGAGAGTGAGAGAAAGAGAGAGAAAGAGAGAGAGAGAGAGAGAGAGAGAGAGAGAGAGAGAGAGAAAGGGGCTTCAAACAACATACAATCAGAGAGGGTAAGAATGATAGACGTAATACTTGTATAGGATAGGCCAATTTGTAAGACCTTTGTAACTTGCGGCGAAATAAACAGTTACGTTGAAAGTTGTTTTTTTTTTTTTTTTTTTTTTTGCCAGACGTAACCTGATCCCAAAGTCCAGGAATAATTTAGCAGGTATCTTTTATGCTTAAAATATATAAGAAAAAGTCATAGAGAAACAAACGTTGAGTGATTAAATGTCTTTCTAAGAGCATACTATCTTTATTACAGACTACACCTGAATATTTCGATTAGCCATTTGTCCCCTCCATTATATGTCGTGTTGATATCTTGTCCGAAAATATAAGGATAAGTATGTACTCCGTTTTTCTGTCAGCAGTGTAATCTTAGATTAGATTAAACCACAGCCTGTAGACCGTAATGCATGTGTTCTCTAGCATAAAGGAGAAGGTCCATCGTACTCTTTGAAATCACAGGTGTAATTGACTAATAGATAAAGTAATAGATTACAGTATCTATCTTTATATATATATATATATATATATATATATATATATATATATATATATATATATATATATATATATATAAATGAATGGATGGGTGGATAGATGGATAGATATAATGTTTGATACTATAATATAATATTTCGATTAAGCATAAAACATTTAAAAATAAATGTTTAAATTTCAACAGTATTTCGCGCGATTAATGTGGCTGAATAGATTTGGTCTTTGCTGTGTTCGAATCGGGCGACCTGTGTTAATCTCAACATCTTGTACTCATGATTCCCGAAAGGATGAAATACTAATGTCTGTTGGTATTTAAATATTATAGTAAATAATTATATATATATATATATATATATATATATATATATATATATATATATATATATATATATATTACCATCCATTCTATAATAAAAGTTGATGTATGTTCATTTATACATTATCAATACCGTCACACAAATGTTAACGAGTAAAAAGCTGCTAGACGAAACCATTGCGAGTATTTATTGTATGTGAGAAAACAAACAGTAAGTCAGAAAACCTGTCTGTCTGAATAGAATTTGGAAAGATACTCTTCACTCTATCTTTATAAAGGGTCGTTTGTCCTTGTCTTTTCTTTTATTAAACTTTCCAGTTTGGTATCGTCTTTTCTAATTTTTGGGAGTTTTTTTTCTGTGATGATTGTTAGTTAAAGCACTGTCAAAGCAAAAATGTCTCCGTTATTTTTAACGAAGAGTGAACGCTCATATATATATATATATATATATATATATATATATATATATATATATATATATATATATTTAGACACACACACATATATACATATATATATATATTTACATATATATTTACACACATATATATACATATATATATTTACATATGTATTTACACACATATACATATGTATTTACATATATATTTACACACACACACACACACACACACACATATATATATATATATATATATATATATATATATGACGAAAAATTCAAGAAGCAAGGCCAAGCAGATTATATACTACAATATTAGTTTCTGATGAAATTTATTTAAAAATTCGCGTACATATGGATAAATATTATGTAATCATTTTTGGCACATGAATATAATATTTATATCATTTATCGACATAAATGTTGTAATTAAAGTATCGCTAGAAAAGCGGGAAATTTGAAGGTCAGCTTAGATCATGAATAAAATGCGTGATTGCTATTTTTTGATTGGTGCCGTGTGAATGTTGTAAAAATAAATCGTTGTTTGACGCTGCAGTGAAGTGCACGGACGACATTTTGAGTATCTATGAGTATAATATAACATTTGTGTTTGAAAAACTTTGTAAAAATTATTCTTTGTAAAAATATATCGTTGTTTGACAAATTTTCCGCTTTTGTATCGACCATCCTATATATATATATATATATATATATATATATATATATATATATATATATATATATATATATATATATATAAATAAACACACACACACACACACATATATATATATATAGTATTGCATATATATGAGATAATATTACATATTAATAATAATTGTGTGTGCAATTATAAACATATAATAAACATATAATTTTAATTGGTTACACAAATGTACGAATATTTTGTAAAACTCCAGCATCTACGTAGCCACACAAAACACTATGATTATAATTATAATGTTCAACTCTGTATCGAACACTTCCGACATCAATAATGCATAATGTACTCGATGGTCTGGGTTTTCCTGGCGGTGTCTTCGGCCTTAGGCTTTCTCACCGCCATCTCAAAAGGGTCATCCGATTCGTTGAGCTGTGCCTTCAAGTGTCGAACTTTCTGGGTTTGCATTTTGAGGGTGCTGGCAATGGTCATTTTGTCATAACTTGGATCGGTTGAGAGCACGAGTTGTACATCGGCGCATCTCTGATCTCTTTCGTTATACAGTGTGTCACTTTCAGACACGATAGAAGGCTCCTATCGCTTTGAGGATTTATACTCAGATGGTCAACTAGTAGATGGGCTGCAACAATAAAAAAAATCCGCTTTTCATCAAACCAAAAAAATCGTCTATTAACACTATAACACGTTACTGGAGGAGTGCTTCTCTATAGAGTACAACGTTTTCAAGCATAATGTAAACAAATATCTGTTGTCCTGTTAACTTACTTGCACTAGTAGCGGTTCTCATCCTGAATACATGAACTACATTTCAAACTATCGCAGTTCACTCCAGTTTCTACGACCATGAAAACGGTCGCAGTAATGGCTAACAACTCCTGATTCCAATGCTGGAGATTAACAACTTGTGGGCGAGATAGTTTCTTAATTGTTGTCCATTCTTCAGATGTCCACCGACATATTTGTGCTAACCATGCAGAGAAGTGAGAAGAGAGTATTTTGCGAATGACCTCTGCTTCTGGTCGACGAGTTACATATTCAAACCACCTGAGACATCGTTGAAGAAAGACGGATGGTAAGTAGCGTAGGTTTAGTCTTCGTCGGAGAGTATAAACCAGAACACGATATCTACGGCGGCACCGCAAAATGCTGTGAAGACAGTTGTTCTCAAAGACTTCCAAATTTGTGCAAATTTGCCATTCTCATAAGCCGCGTCTAACAGCCATGAGGAAGACTAATTTTCAATATGCGTCAGTTCGTGTCCGAGTATATTTCTCATCGGGACCACAGAAATTGGTTGCGACGGAAGAATACAGTTATGCAATTCTCTAATTGTTCAATCGGTCATTAATTAATCATGGTTCTCAATTCTTTAGTAGTACTATTCCATCATCCAAATGAAAATATAACTAACTACCAAGTCGCTTTTAACCATGTGACGTTGTTAATTATCTTTATACAGTGTGACCCGGATATAGAGATTTCGACACCGGAGTCACATAGCTCTCTTATATCCGGATCAAACTAATATTGTAGTATATAATCTGCTTGGCCTTATATCCGTTTTTCTTATATTCGGGTCTCTTATATTCGAGTTACACTGTATTAATACCGTAGTACGTTTAACGTACGTATATACCTTGGTCTCGGTTTCCAGATTATAAATTATTCGATCAGGAGATCCTATTTATTATAAATGAGGATAGAAGGTAATAACACACTACGAAGATTATGTTAGTATATAGATACGCTAATGTAATGTTCGTAGGATGTTATCACCTTTTATTCTCCTTTTTAATAAATAGGATCTCCCGATCACCGAAGACGCAATGTAAAAAATAAAAATAAAAATAAAATGACGCACTTGGTCGGTACCTGAAACTAAAATATACCTTCTTGGACTTCTGGCTAGGATTCAAGGGTAGTATCTGATCGGTCTAAAGATATTATAATAATGTAGGGTATACGTTCGCGCCGGATGTCAATACAATGGAAATATGCCACAGACGCCTATAAGGATATTAGAAAGAAATGGTAATAACACGATATATTTTGACACTATATTAACCAGATTACTAAATACTTTTACAGTTTTAACAAAAGAGTACCATAATATCGCAGGTCCCTATTCACAATGTCTATCTTATATATATATATATATATATATATATATATATATATATATATATATATTACATATGAAAGGTGTCGCTGTGGAATTTCCACAAACCCCACTAGATAATAATATAAAAGCAAAAAATGTTTACTGCGCGCAGCGTTTCTTTCGTTTTCGCAACCGATTCGACCAACTGTAACGTTTTAGTCGAAATAAAGAAAGTGATTTCAGAAAAGCGATGGTAAAAGAAAATCCAGATATGTACATACCCTTCAAAAGTTTATATGGAACATACGGAGAGAAATAGTGAAAGAGAGGAAGAAAGAAAGGCAGAGAAAGAGAGAGAGAGAGAGAGAAAAAAGAGAGGGAGAAAGAAAGAGAATAAGCAAGCAAGAGTGTGTGGAAAGTGATAGAGAGATAGAGGGAGAGGGAATATAAAATAGAGAACGAACAAGAAATAGAGAGCGTGCAAAAAAGAAAAAAAAAGAGACTGAAAGAAAGAGATAGAAAGATAAAGAGAGGCACGAAATAGAGAGAGAAAGTAAGAAACAGAACGAACGAGAGAGAGAGAGAGAGAGATGTGGGGGCTGCACGCGTGAGAGGGAAAGAATGAACATTAGGAAAAAATAGAGAGAGTAATTATTTTTCTTAGATGGAGAATTATGAATTCCAAAAACTACAGGGTGGAATGATAAAATTGTCACCTTAGAAAAGTCGACATGATTACATTTCTGTTCGATGAAAACCGTCTACAGTTGGCCAATTGTATACACAATTAGTATTAAAAAAACAACAACAACAACAAAAAAGCAAACAAAAAAAAACATTTACATCGAACAGAAATAGAATAATGTCTTTGTTTTTAGGGAGACAATTTTATCATTCCACCCTGTAGACAACTAAAAGCAAGAAATAGAACGTAAAGAGAAAGCTGAGGAGGGTTGTGCGCGTGTTAGAGAAGCGCGTACATTAAAGAGAAATAAAGAGAGAGAGAGAGAGAGAATGAGAGAGAGAGAGAAAGAAAGAAAGAAAGAAGGAAAAGAAGAGAATGAAACGATACATTGAGAGAAAAAAAGAACGGAAAAGTGAAAGGGGAGATTTTTAAGGAAGGAAATTAAGAAAAGCGTACGTAAAAGATTATATAGTCGTCCATGAAAATATGGGTCGATTGTTTTTGTCGCATAACGTATGGCCAATCGTGGTTTCATGTGAGACGTTGAACATCTGTAGAAACTTGGTCTCGCACATCTGTGCACATCTGT
>NC_136494.1:70950776-70973276 GCF_053919585.1 Euprymna scolopes | reverse complement strand
CACCACGTCACGCAAAGAAAAAAAAATCAACAAAAAACACGCTATCAATTTACATACAGTAGAATTTTAAGGGTTCGTTATTCTAACATTGTTGCTAAGTGACGACATGGAAAAATGGCTTTACTAATGATAGATAAATGAAAATAACGGTTTCGATTATCGATTATCGATAATAATCGGAGGTATTCTGAGACAAAACTTTACTAAGATCACTTCCAGACTTATACACTAAAGTTCTGTAAATTTTAAAGAAAATCTGTTCAGCCGTTTTGGAGTCTATAAAGAACGATTTCACACACAGAGACAAAGTTGCATTTATATAATTGTAGAGAAGAGATATATACCACTTTTTGGCAATTTATGAGTTCCAAATCTCAGCGACTATTGATCAGAATTTTACAAATGAAAGCTCGTAGTAAAACTAATGACCTGAATTGTGTATTAGGATATGTGACATGCCCCCTTAAAGTCGCACTTTAAGGGGATCATCCATTATCCAGAGCCTAATTTTGGCATTTTTTACAGCCATAAAATGTTTCAAGCATAGTCATTTGTTTTCCTAGTTTTCCATATGAATTACAAAATAATAAACAATAAATTTCCACAAACATCTAGCCTTGATGGAGGGGAGATTAAAACTTGCTACTATGTTTTCAAATGATCTGAAATAACAGCAAGGGGAAACTTGATTCCTAATATTTCTTATACGTTATATCTCCCCTTTTTGGTTTCCATACATAAAATAAATTTCACAGTGTATAAGGATTATTTGATACTGGAGGTATTCATCATCGTACGCTATTTCCAAAAGAGGGGAGATGTAACATTTGAGAAATATTTGAAATCATTTGTTGTTATTTCAGATCATTATAAACTATAGCATCGAGTTCTAATCTCCCATCCATCAAGGTCAAGCGTTTTAGAGGAATATATATATATATATATATATATATATATATATATATATATATATATATATATATATATATATGTGTGTTATTTGTTTTTGTTTTTTGCGATACCTTTCAAATGAATTCAATTATTTACGAACGTGCATTTTTTTTTACCTAAATGCGAGTTGGGGATAATTTTCCCTTTAACCAATTTGGTACCCCCACATGGGGAGCGATATATTTAAAAATAATATATATATATATATATATATATATATATATATATATATATACTAGCAGAAGGACCAGCATTGCTCGATCGTCAAATACGCATAAATATTATATTTTAATTCCTCCAGATTCTTTATTAATCATCACAGGCCAATTAATTCTCTACTAATTATTATTTAATATATAGAAAAGATGATAAAAGTCATATAAATAAGATCTGGTTACCATCCGCTAGAATCGAAACCAAAACGTGTAGCGCTCGAGCCTTGCTCGTTAATTATCTCTCCAGGTTGGTTATCGTCTTAGCTTACAACAGATGGCCACGAAACGTAAAAACTTACGTGACTTTCAGCTACGAATACTTAATTCTGAGAATTCTCAAAAGTAACAGCAGATGTAACGTTTTATTTGACCTACATTGCCAAGGTCAACTGTTTTGCTGTAATTTTGACCTTTTAGTAACATTTTGTTCCGGTTAAAATAAATCGAAAATGTGCCACAGTTCTAAATATATCTATGCATCTATAAAAGTGGAATTATCTGTGTGTGTCTGTGTGTGTACATTTCCTTACCAAACTACTCTGTCAATCTACAGACTCAAGATTTGACTTAAGGATTATTGATATTTTGAAAAATCTTTATAATCGGTTATCGGCCAGAAAATTTGGCTGTTAAAGGGTCAAAGTTCAAAGATTTGACCCTTGAAAACTCTACCAAATTCCTCCTTAAATGTTGGGTCTTAACACTTGAAATATATAATGTATGTTTCTTGGACATGGATCAAACTTTTAAATTTTATTTTGAGCCCATAACAATAAATGTGAAGGGGTTAAAATTGAGGTCAAAGTTAAGAAAAATTGACCTCTTCAATCTCTACCAAATTACTCAGCCACTTCTTGGTCTAAGCATTTGAAATTTTACATAAAGTGCATCCAGAGAAGGAGCACGCTTTTTAATAGGTTTTTGGCCGAACATTTTGCTGCCAAGAGGTCAAAGTTCCTAGGAATTGAGCTTTGCAATCTCTAGCAAACTGATCAGCAAATTTTGTGTCTAAACATTTGAAAGTTTACATAAATGGTATTCAGACATGCATCAAGCTTTTTAATCAGCGTTTGGGCGAATATTTGGCTGCCAAGAAGTGAAAGTTGAAAGAGTTGACCTTTGAAGACTCCACCAAACTCCTCTATGAATTTTGGGTCTAAACCCTTGAAATTGCAGATGTAGGTTACCTGGACATGAGTCAAACATTTTAATATAAAAATACACATATGCACATAAAGTTATGAATATGACATAGGGCCCGGGCAATCCGGGCTGAATTACTAGTATCCTATATATCTAATTTCATCTCTGTAGGCCAAATATTCCGAGAGGAGTTTGGTAGAGAGTTTTCGTACACACGGACATAGTCACTTACACCCCCCACACATATATCTATCTATCTATCTATCTATCTATCTATCTATCTATCTATCTATATATATATATATATATATATATATGTAAGGTGGTGCATACTGTTACAAAATAAAACTCAGATTTATTGCAACAAAATAATTTATTACAAAACCCAATTACAGAAAATGGTTAGCAAATATGGCATAAGGATGATTCAAAATGATTCCCTCGAACCTTCACTATTATTTTTGGAGAAATCATCTGTAGCCGCACGCAAAACATCTAAGGGTAATTTCATCCAATATTTGTTCAAATTTATCTAAGAGCCTTCAATATTTTGACAAGGATTCGAACAGACTTCACTCTCCAGGGTTGACCACAAAACATAATTAAGGGCGTTTTAATCAAGTGACGAGGGAGGCCATTCTTATTTGCTGATTCAGGACGAACAGCTTTCTCTACACCACTATTGTGTTACAAGAGCAATTTAGCTTGTCGACTTCAAACTTCATCACTATACGTACACAGAATTACACCATGGGATTAGTGCATCTTCAAGAATGTCCTCAATGTAATTTTCTTTGTTAATATTGACCCCT
Source organism: Euprymna scolopes (assembly GCF_053919585.1). Classification (NCBI taxonomy): domain Eukaryota; kingdom Metazoa; phylum Mollusca; class Cephalopoda; order Sepiida; family Sepiolidae; genus Euprymna; species Euprymna scolopes. The sequence continues at coordinate 70,970,155 of NC_136494.1, read as the reverse complement.
TGATGGAGAAAAACAAGTGCAGATTTCCCTCTTTTAAAAATGGCTGCCCAGCCTTTCAGTGAAGCTGGTTTCTGCGTTCTGAAAACCTTACCTGCATTATCAGGTGTTGCCTAACGACTTCTTTCGAGAACTCTATCATTTTGATAATTGTGAGTTTGTTTAAGTGAGAATAATTTTTAATCCCTGGAGATGATAATGAGCGTGCCCTCTCTGATACGATTTAACAAGAGTCGAATTCAGATGAGTCTCTTTGAAATTGTGTATGCAGATATCTGTTGCCTTTAGAGATTATAGGGTGACATCTGTAGGTCACCTCGATATATTCTTCGCATAGTTCTTGGTGACGTTTGTGCTTCTTTTACCATTTATCTTATGGATCTCCTTCGATTTAACCTGACCTTTTCTCTAACATTTTTGCTGAGGTTACGTGTCCTTGAGGTGCGGGGGCGGCCTGATTGTTGCCTGTCTGTGACTCGCGAAATTACCAGCTAGCTATCAATTTTTTTAATTTTTTTTATTACATTTTCACCCGAAACAATGCACATTGCCACTTTGGTGTAGGGGTAACATCTACTGGTGTACTATGTAGGGATTTGGGCAGCAAGGTGTCTGTTCACGTTACACTTGAACTTCTGCATGTCAGTACAGTTGGGGAAGCAGGGACCTGGAATGGAATTGTTTGTTTCATGAACATCCTATTGATTTTGAGGTGTTTCCCTAACTTGGAAATTGTTGGTGGACACATGCCCTTATCATGCTGCTCTATAATGAATCTTCTCTTCAATTCAACAAACATTGTTAAAAACTTGTATCCCATATATTACATTATCATACAATGACAATAGAATAGTAAATTTATCTTAATATTCTCATAAAAATAGTTCCGAGATTTTGTAATAGGACTTATGCGCCACTCTGCATTTCTGTGTTCGAAAATGTTTTTATCCAAAATTCTACGCAATTATGCAGAATGTAGAAATTATGGATAAATAGAATTCAGCGTAATAGTGAAATGAAACCAATCATTTAATAAGAAACCATAAAAATGAATAAGTAATTAATGAACCCCCATTTTTCAAAGGAATGTGCAAATTAGTTAACCTTCATATAGTCTCTCGTATATACATATCAGAGTATATAAAGATTTCATTGTAACACGTTTCAAAAGGAAAAAAACCCAATTTATATATATATATATATATATATATATATATATATATATATATATATATATAATTTCTTCGAGGGAATAAGACTTGGAGTCTAAAGAGCAGAGTTTATTTTAATGTACTAGTAAATGTATGAATACTATAAAAAGGAAACAGTGCTCATTGTACTGTAGATATATAATAAGCTCAATAAGTATAGATATCCTAGAGTTAAAAAACGAATATATAAAAAATTTTTTTCCTTTAATCTTATTCATAATTTTATAGTTTACTCTATTTTAATTTATTTATTTATCAACATAAAATTAAAACTTAGTTTTATTTTATTTTATTTAAATTTTATATTATTTTTAAGTATTTCCAGAAATAACTGCCTTACACACGACTAAAGTGATAGTTTTATTTTGGTGTCTTTAACTGTTCCCCCCCATTTTTGTTGATGAGCAGACTTTCTTATTAATTGACAAAACTTTTGTTAAATAATTGTCGATATTTATTGTCAATGAGAATCGTCTCTGAAACGATCGTAAAATCTAGTGAAATTTGTTTGTTTTCCTTTTGAAACTGATTTTTAATTCAAAATTATGCATCGCTATATATATATATATATATATATATATATATATATATATATATATATATATATATATATATATATATATGCAACTACTTCATTTAATCCCATAAATTAATATACAAAGCTATAATTTTATGCGTAAATTTCCCGTATTTACTGATAGGTAAAGCTAAGTAGTAAGTTTTATATGTGGCAATTAAGCTACACAGAATATTCCGCGTTTCAGTCTCGTGAGAATTCGTCAGGCCTATGCATATATATACATGTCCGATTAAGCAACACAGAATTTTCCGCGGTTCATCCTTGTAAGAATTGTTCAGGCTATAACATGGTATCTATGTTGCATCTTGTTTTATATATTCCTATGATACTGGCTTGCCAGTCAGCCAATCAGATTATTTATAATTCACATCCCCGCTTATCGTAGCAAATGGATGCGCGTTCATCGGAAAAAAGTTCTTTGCTCATTTTGGCAGAATGGGGTTCTCTTTTCTTTCTGTTCGAAAATGGCCCATTTTTAGTCTGGGTGTTTTTTCACTTACATTTGATTTCATGCTAGTGTATTTTTCTTATGTATTTGGTTACTTATTAATCATTATTATAATTATGGTTATTATTTTTGTCATTGTTCTTTTGATTATTATCTATTGACGTTTTTATCCCTAGAAAAAGTTTAGTTTGTGTACGAATACATTTGCTATTTCACCCCTGCAAGTTTAACAACAGAGTTTAGGATAGCTAATTTCTCAGTAAAGCATAATCTACACGGATCGTCTAAGTTTCTACACGTTTGTCGTACTATTTCCAACTTTACTATCGGCAATCATCCACGTTCCTTGAGCGCCCAGTAGTGGTTCGCTGCTGCTGTTTCTGTTTTTAAGTGTACTTCTGGGGCCATAATGTCTAGCGTAATAGCGTAGCGTAATATCTGGCGATGAGAAGATTCGGACAAACAGGAAGTTGATGAATAATGCACGCAACCAAATTTGCAGCTTCCTTCCCAATATACCAATAAGGCTAAACTTTAATTTTACTTAAATGGGCTTATAACTGTGATATTTCTTGAATAAATATTAATAATAATTTCTAATACATACAGATGCTAGTGTTTTATGCTTACGCAATCATTAGTGCAAAAAGTGATAATTACTGCGGGTTCTGGAACTAAGACTCCGTCAACAAAGCTAGCTATATATATATATATATATATATATATGAACAAATGATTAATAAGACATGTTAAAAGACATCTTGAAAAAGAGTTAAAAACATATTTAATTTTAAAAAAGGAAGCACAAGATAAGTGGATAGTCCTTAATCCGCGGAGTTTCGAAGAAATACTCTCCTTCTCATCAGAGGGCAGGAATTAGCAAAATGCGGGATCGGATTTTGCATATAAAAGTATTTAATGAAGCTACAAGTAAGTCACAGATCTTACTTGGTTAAAAAGAGGGTGAGGTAAGGGGAATATATATATATATATATATATATATATATATATATATATATATATATATATATATATATATATATATATATAAACCCTTCACCGGACTATCCATTCATGTGAAATCTTTTTATAATTTTTCTTTTACCTCCTACTCCTATATATATATATATATATATATATATATATATATATATATATATATATATATATATATATATATATATATATATTAAGTAATGTGATTTATAATTTAAAAATTTTAAAAATGTTTAAAATTTAAAAATCAAAATTTAATTAAATTAAAAATCAGTTTCATAAGAAGGAACAACAACAAAGTCAATTATCTGTACGATCGTTTCGGAAATCCGTGCTTTTTATTTGTGGTATACATGAAGTCACGTAGAACAATTATACATAGTTTTTTTGTTAAGCACAGTCTCCTCATCAGCAAATTTAGGAGGATTTCTATTGAATTGAAAAGACACCAAAAATAAACCTAGCATTAAAAGTAAGGCAGATGAATCTGAAAAATTGAAGTAAAAGGTTTGGATTTAAAATTTATAAGAAAATTAATAAGAAAATTGGTATCGGTTAGAGATAGAAATGAGTAGAAAAAATATATATTTTTTTGAATTTACATAATAAATTTGATTTAAAAATATATAGATATATAATTACCTTTTGGTTTTTCTTTTTTTGAAATCAGGAACTGTATTTAAAGTAGTCATTTAGATGTTTGCTTTAGCTTTTTATTTTATTGAATGATGAATTTTAAAAGGGCGACGCTCGTGCAGTAAATTGTTTCCGTTAGCGTATTTTGATTTAAAGACGTTACAGTTAATATCTATAGAGAGAGAGCTATTACCGGGACCTGTGGAAATTCCACAGCGGCATTTTTCATATGTAATATATTGCTGCTGGGCATTATGTAGACATTCAGCGTGAATGAAGACACCGCGATATTATTGTAGCCATTTTGTTAAAACTGTAAACGTATTTATCTCAATCGGTTTATCTCCAATATTCTTATAGGAGCCTGTGACACATTTTCATTGTATAGACGCCAGGCATGAATGGAAACCTCATGATATATTTATACCATCTTTAAACAGAAAAGATACTCCCTTTAGATCCTCGCCAGAAGACCAAGAAGGTATATTTTAGTTTCACGTACGGCCAAAAAGTGACATCATTTTTTTTTAATTCAATTTTGTAATTTTTTTTATACATTTCATCTTCAGTGATCGGAAGATCCTATTTATTAAAAAGGGAGATAGGTGGTTAGTAGGGCTGTGCCAATATTCTTTTACAGATATTCTTTATATTCTCGTGATATGCTGAAAATATTCTTCAGGCATATGCTTAAGAATACGTTTATTTTCACAAGAATATGTTTTTTTTTAAAGAGTATTCGTTGGACCGGATATGCTTTTTGGTTATCGCATATATTTTTTTAATCGCATATTTTCAGCATACTTCTGGCGAATATTTGTATGCTTGGTATGTTAGCAACAATATTATTTCTTTGGCTTTTATTTTATGTAATACGTTTACTATATCTTGTGGTAAGTATTCAGTAGTTTACAAATTCTATTGAAAATTTTGTAAAATTTCAGTTAATACAATAAAAAAGTCAGAATAGACATAGAAAAACAAGTCGCAGCTAATTCTATCCTTTGCGATCAAGGCCGCCAATATTTCCTCCTGTATCAGAAAACACGCTATGTGATATACGTATATCTGTACGTGATGTTGCCAAGCTAATCAAAAACCTTGATTCCAGTAAAGCAACTGGCCCTGACGGTATTCCAATTATAGTACTCAAAAAACTTCAACCTGAACTAGCGCCCATACTTACAAAACTGTTTAAACGTTGTCTTAAGGAAAATAGTTTCCCATCTCCCTGGAAAATCTCATCAGTATGCCCTGTATTTAAGAATTCAGGTGATCGCTCATCCCCCTCTCAGTACTGGCCAATAAGTCTCCTGTGCGTCATGAGTAAGTTGCTGGAATCTGTGTTAAATACAGAAGTAATCAACCATCTCAACAAAAATAACCTTCTTAGTTACACTCAATATGGTTTCCGTTCTGCTAGATCTACAGCAGATGTGCTTACAGTTATATCGCATAGGATTAGCAAATCTCTCGACGGAGGTAACCTTTCTAGGGCAATTGCTCTTGACATATCAAAGGCCTTTGATAGGGTATGGCATAACGGTTTACTTCATAAGATCTCTGGTATAGCTGGAAATGTCTTCTCAATTATTAAATCATTTCTTTCTGATAGGTTCATAAGAGTAGTACTTGAGGGGCAAAAATCAGAAGCTCACAGTATTAATGCTGGTGTCCCTCAGGGGTCCATCCTGGGCCCAACTCTTTTCCTGATCTACATTAATGATCTTCCAAATCACATCCTTACATCATTTGTAAACATTTATGCTGACGACACTACCATTTATGGTAGCACATCTAAGACAGTAAACGACCAAGTTCTCTCCAATTCTCTCTCCTCTGATCTTGAGCACGTTGTACAATGGGGAAAGGAGTAGCTGGTTACTTTTAATGCATCTAAAACCAAGCTTCTCTCTTTACATCATCAACATTCTGATCAACATCTGGCATCAATTGAAATGAATGGCTCTCGTCTTCAGGAGGCCTCATGTTTTGACAAGCTTCTGGGCTTGACCATTACTCCTGATCTTAAATGGAACACGTACATCAAATCTGTTGCCAAGGCCGCTGGAAAAATGGTGGGATCTTTCTATCGATCCGGTAGATATCTCACTGCTGATGCAATTCTCTATCTATATAAGAGCCAGGTACGTCCAAGGATGGAATACTGTTGCCACATCTGGGCAGGAGCTGCTAGAAAGGACTTGTCCTGCCTTGATAGAGTTCAAAATAGACTTCGTGGCCTCATAGGAGATGTCCGTTTCTCTTCCCTGCAACCTCTATCTCACAGAAGAGATGTTGCGAGTTTGTCTCTGATGTATCGTTATTTTCATGGAAAGTGTTCGACTGAGCTTCAATCTATGGTCCCCTTGCCTAACTTTCACAAGAAACACTCGTCTAGCTGTAAACACTATCAATAATTCCCCCCACTCTTTATCTGTGCCTAAACCTAAACGTAGATTCCATGAACAAAGCTTCTTTCTTAGAACTGCACGCCTGTGGAATTGTCTTCCGTTTTCCTGCTTTCCGGCTGACTACAATATAGTTGTGTTCAAGTCTAACGTAAATAAGTTCTTGATGAGCCGTTCCATATAAGTTATCAAATTTACCAAATTTTCATTACTAATGATTACTGTATTGTCCAATTTCTACTGTACACTCTTTACCCCTTATCCTTGAGTGGCTTCTTGGCCTTGATAATGTGGTGATGCCTATGTAAAAAAAAAGAAAAACAAGTTATTTTAACGCTATAAATAATTTGAACAATGAAACACTTAAATATTTCATTCATTGCATTTTACAATTAAATGTATCTTCAAATTATCAAAATTAAAGCTTTTTCGGTTGTCCACTAAAACAGTCTTACATTATGAAAAAAACGCGTTTCATGTCGCAGGAGACTACCGGAGCATACATGAAGCTAGCTATTTCTTCGGCACTTAAAACTGTCAGGTGATCTATGCCATCTATATTTTCTTCTTCGTTCTGCAAAACATTCCCACTGATTTGTGCATTGAGACGTTTTAAAATACTAAAGCTTTTGTTATTTGAAAGCACACTCTTGCGCTTTTTACGAATTTAGGAGTCGTCCATCTCAAGTGTCATTCGATCTCAGCAACTAATTTAATAGATGTCGAAAAACTCGGCCTTTCCATCTCTAAATATTTTTTGTTAACATCGAAGAACTATTTGCGATGAACCTAATGTTAATAAACAGGGCTGCATCCTCCAACAGTTTTTGGCATTCCGATATACATTGTGCCATTGTTGAATCTAGGGACATCACGACAGCTATAATTTCATGTAAATATTTAGCGTAATAGTGCGCTGCATCTAGCCACGTACCCCACCTCGTTACAATGAGTCGAGATGGAAGTAGCATCCCTGGAGCTAGTTCCCTGAACTTGTAGATTCTATGAGTGCCTTTAAAAATAGGCTGTTCACAGTGGAAATGAGCTTATTCACTTTTGGGTACGCTTGCCTAACCAATCCTGCAACCTTCCGCAAACAGTGGGCTAAACACGTGACGTGTATCATTTTAGGGTAAAAACTTGGAGAGCATTTATGGCTTTTGTCATATATGAAGCCGCATCTGTTGTTACGAGGAGAACATTACTATAAAGCACTTGTTGCGGCCACAAAAACTGCAATGAATTATTGAAAAATGCCGTAATTGTAGAGAGATTTACCTTTGGCAAACATGCAAGTTTTCCCAAATAGCAATTTCCGCGTTCGTCTTCTACCCCTAGAATGCTAAACATTAAGCAAGCAATAAAACGCTGCTCTATATCAATAGTTTCATCAATGGAGACCCATAATTTCATTCCCGCAGCTTTTTTTCTCTGAGCGACGTTAACTTTTGCTTCGTACACTTAACTATGATAATATTTTCTAAGTGTAGTCTGGTCTGAAATCTTTCTACGCCTGTACTTATGTAGAAATTCTCTGAACACATCGCTGCTCAGTTTACTGAACGGAATATCCACTACAATCAACGCTTTGCACAAGTCTGTATTAAACGAATTACTTGTAATGGCTTCTTGACAATCAGGAGCAGTTGCTGCAGTAGGAACTGTGCCTGATGTTGCCGTGTGGGTCTTCTTTTTCGCCAGATGTATGTTGGTTTTTAAATTCTGCGCCACTAAAGACTTCTTGCAATTTTTGATCTGTAAAAATAAAAATGAATTATTTAATGTTAATATATACATTAACCAAAAAGTATGGAAAAAGTTATTTCGAACGCATTAACTTTTATTAATAAACGTGAAAAATAGATGGAATAGATTAACAATCTCAACATTCAACGGAATTTTAATACGACTAGTTTTAATGTTACAGAATTTGAAATACAAAACTATTACTTCAGTAATTTGTATAATAATACCAATCTATCATACAACTATATTTTAAAATTCATGCGCTATAGCTTGTTTTTACCTGAATATTGCAGTATTTGCAGATTAAGCAATCGCAAGTTAACAGGTAATCTTCAAATTCCTTCGCAAATCTTGCAATTCGTTTAGTAGGGGGCTAATTACTTAAAGCATAGTTTTTTTTGTTTTGTTTTTGTTTCTTCAGATCTTGCAAATACGTAATGGGAACTAACACGCTTTGTCTACGAGCACAATGAGATGTCTCTGCATCTTTTTATATCTGCCTATAATACCTCTCTTTTTATATCTGCCTATAATACCTCTCTTTTTATATCTGCCAATAATACCTCTCTTTTTATATCTGCCTATAATACCACTCTTTTTATATTTGCCTATAATACCTCTCTTTTTATATCTGCCTATAATACCTCTCTTTTTATATCTGCCTATAATACCTCTCTTTTTATATTTGCCTATAATACCTCTCTTTTTATATCTGCCTATAATACCTCTCTTTTTATATCTGCCTATAATACCTCTCTTTTTATATTTGCCTATAATACCTCTCTTTTTATATCTGCCTATAATACCTCTCTTTTTATATCTGCCTATAATACCTCTCTTTTTATATCTGCCTATAATACCTCTCTTTTTATATCTGCCTATAATACCACTCTTTTTATATTTGCCTATAATACCTCTCTTTTTATATCTGCCTATAATACCTCTCTTTTTATATCTGCCTATAATACCTCTCTTTTTATATCTGCCTATAATACCTCTCTTTTTATATCTGCCTATAATACCACTCTTTTTATATCTGCCTATAATACCTCTCTTTTTATATCTGCCTATAATACCTCTCTTTTTATATCTGCCTATAATACCTCTCTTTTTATATCTGCCTATAATACCTCTCTTTTTATATCTGCCTATAATACCTCTCTTTTTATATCTGCCTATAATACCTCTCTTTTTATATCTGCCTATAATACCTCTCTTTTTATATCTGCCTATAATACCACTCTTTTTATATTTGCCTATAATACCTCTCTTTTTATATCTGCCTATAATACCTCTCTTTTTATATCTGCCTATAATACCTCTCTTTTTATATTTGCCTATAATACTTCTCTTTTTATATCTGCCTATAATACCTATCTTTTTATATCTGCCTATAATACCTCTCTTTTTATATCTGCCTATAATACCTCTCTTTTTATATCTGCCTATAATACCTCTCTTTTTATATCTGCCTATAATACCTCTCTTTTTATATCTGCCTATAATACCTCTCTTTTTATATTTGCCTATAATACCTCTCTTTTTATATCTGCCTATAATACCTCTCTTTTTATATTTGCCTATAATACCTCTCTTTTTATATCTGCCTATAATACCTCTCTTTTTATATCTGCCTATAATACCTCTCTTTTTATATTTGCCTATAATACCTCTCTTTTTATATCTGCCTATAATACCTCTCTTTTTATATCTGCCTATAATACCTCTCTTTTTATATTTGCCTATAATACCTCTCTTTTTATATCTGCCTATAATACCTCTCTTTTTATATCTGCCTATAATACCTCTCTTTTTATATCTGCCTATAATACCACTCTTTTTATATCTGTCTATAATACCACTCTTTTTATATCTGTCTATAATACCACTCTTATTTTAGACATTTTTAGTCGCGTGCAAGTCGGTCTGTCTGTCCGTAACACTTTTGTGCTTGGCCTGTTTGGTTAAGATCAAAGGTCTGTTCTACATATATGCTGTTCTTAGCTTTTTAAGTTTTTCTTTACCTTCTGGCCGAGATCTAGTATCTGTTCTCACAGTTACCATATTTTTGCCACTTGACCACACCAGTCAAGTGTAAGGCTTTTACTTTTACTAACATTTGTTAGTGAGACCGACCCCCTCTTTGGGGCGTGGATCCTTTTCGCTCCTCCAGGACCGACGCCATTGTGTGGTAGTCTGGATCTGAAAACCGATCCCTTCTTTGGGAGTTTGATGTTTCCGAGACCGACAACACTTTCTTTGGTAGACGCGACCTGGTCGGGCTAGCATTAGTTTGTTGGGTACTTCGTTTCCTCCACTCCTCTGAGATTGAAATGGTCTATTCTCTCCTCTCTTAATTGCTTGAGCAGCACTTTGACCTGCCAGGCCCAATCTTTGTCTTCCTTCGCTGCTCTCCCAGTGGATTGAGCAGACCGGGCTCTCTTTTTCGCTTCCTTGGGGTTGTTTGCGGACAGAGTGACGGGGGTAAGGCGGGTGTTGCGTTTCTGCTCCCTTCTCTGGGCAGAGATGTCTATCCACTCTCTCTCTTAATTGCGACGCGGCACTCGGACCCGCTAGCACCCACTGCGTCTTCCTTCTCTGCTCTCCCCCTAGCGGGGGGATCCGAGCTGCTAACCCGACATCCCCGTGAAGGGAGGTCAAAAACTCTATTTTTTCTTCAACCAAAGAAGAAGACAGCACAAGAAGAAGACATGGACACACAGCCACCCTCTTCCTCAAACAAGAGGAAATTACAAGAGTCTGAGGAGGAGGTCGTGTCAGAGGAAGAGGAAGTACCAGCAAGGGCAGTGCTAAGTGCAAAGGAGATGAAAAGGGCCAGGAGAAGGAAAAGCTGGAGGATGAGTGCCAACCCCCTACCCCCACTACTGAGAAGGACGCATCAGAAAATGCACAGGCTGAACCCCCCGTTATACCACCACCCCAGCAGCCTGAGCAACCCTCCCCCTCTCTCCCAAATTATTTATTTGTGACGGGGATTGTCAGGTGCTGGTGAACGATTATGACGTTTACTCAGCATATGGCAATACCTATAGTCGTGGAATCTTCTTGCTAGTAAATCGCACCTTATCAGCGTCGGTGAATGTTGTTCACGTAGATAGGAACGGGCGGGCGATTAGTCGTCGATGTTGCCTTTAATAGCAGTGTGTTTCGGATAGTTGCAATTTATGCGCCTAATTCCGCGGGGGAGATGGCTTCCTTCTTTCGATGGGTGGAGGGCTTTATAGATGATCCAGAGAGGGTAGTCTTAATGGGTGATTGGAATGCCATCCTTGATCCCAAGATAGATAAGGTCGGGGGGACTAGCGGGTCGTTGTGGTGTGACAGCAGACTGTCTGACCTGATGGCTTCGTGCGACCTGGTCGATAGATTTCGCGTGGATCATCCGAGGCGGGAGATGTGAACGTGGCCTTCCTATCCAAGTACTTACTTGGATCGGATGTTAGTTAGAAGAGGCGATGTAGATTTCCTATCTTGCGCCATGTTCCACTTTTTAGGACACTCGGACCATAAACTAAATATGGCCTGTCTGAACTTGAGCTCTAGGCCTAAACTGGCCGGATACTGGAAGTTCAACAGCACCTTGTTGGAGCTGGAGGACTACTGGTTGAAGGTTACAGAGCTAATCCAACGGGCATTAGTGGGGGCGGTCACCGGGAGTAAGTAGTGGGTTAGTATCAAGGCTAAGATTAGACGCTTCTCGGTCCAGTACAGCCAACGCCTCGCACTAGATAAGGCTTAGGTCAAGAAGCGTATAGAGAATAGGCTGACCAAGGCGGTGGAGGGGGGACACCCTACAGATAGCACTAGCTAAACAAGACCTCAACCGCTTGGCTAGCGAGCGGTACGAGGGCCAGATAGTTAGGGCTAGGCTAATAAAAGTCTCGAACGAGGCTGTTAATGTAGACGCTGTTGAGCGTAAAGGCGCGGCTTGGACGGGTACATTCGAAAAGTAAACGACCTGGAAGGGCACGCCCTCGTGTCGACACAGTAGATTTGCGAGGGGGTTTCGGAAGCATCTATCGGAGCGCTACACCCAACTACCCAGACTCAGGGCCGAAGAGTTTGGCAGCTATTTGGCCGACTCGCCCTGCCTCATGATGGCTCGAGCGGCTAGCTGTGATGGTCTTGTCGCGGAACATGAGATCATTACTGCGTTGAAGCATGTCGGCTGCAACAAGTCCCCGGGGCTTGATGGTCTACCCTACGAATTCTACTTGAGGCTGTTTCCCATGTTGGTCCCTATTCTGAAGGATATGTCAACCATTGATTTGTTCAGGGCTCCATCCCTGGGCAGGTGACCAAGGGAGTGATCACATTGCTGAGGAAATGTCAACGGCATGGTGGGGAGGAGGATTTAGACGATTTAAGGCCCTTGACTCTGCTACACACAGAGTTAAAGATTCTGGCCAAGGTTCTTGCGAATCGATTGCAGGTTGTCATCACTGACTTGATCGAACCAGACCAGAGCTATGCTGTGAAGGAGAGATCGATTCAGGACAATCTTCATCTGATACGCACGATCATAGAGGGGACAGAAGACGACGCCGAGGCCACGCTGATCAGTTTGGATCGGTCCAAGGCTTTCGATAGGGTGGACCATAGGTTCCTGGGATCTGTGCTGTAGGCCGCCGGATTTAATCCGGATTTCCGCTAATGGATCTCTGTACTGTATGACAGGCCGACGGTAGTGGTGCAGATCAACGGTAAGCTGTCAGAGTCTTTCGCCATCACTCGGTCGGTGCGACAGGATTGCCCACTGTCGCCTCTCTTATACATCCTGGCGTTGGAACCCCTCCTTCGCAAGTTAAGGGACGAGGCGACTACGCCAGTCCTGTGCGGGATAGCTCTTCCTGGAGGCACACAAGCCAGGGTTTACACGTTCGCCGATGATGTCACCGTGTTTGTGTCTTGCCCCACGGACATTCAAGCAGTCACTGAGGCGCTTGCTCGATACGAAGAAGTTACGGGGTCCGTCTTCAAACGCAGTAAGTCGGTGGGTCTGCGGTTGGGTGCCTGGACCAGAGTAAATTCGCTTCCAGGCATCTTCAGTTGGACCGACGGCCCGGTCCGGATCCTCGGTGTGTCGTTCGGACCGGGTCTCCAGCTGGAGAAAAACTGGTCGGAAGTAGAGACCAAGGTCAAATCCTCTGTCAAGACTTGGGTTCGAAGGAAATTGTCCTTGAAGGGTCGGGCGGAGGCGTGTGCTACATAGTCTTTCCGCTCATCCTTTACCGTCTGTCTGTACTTCCCCTCCCTGCAAAATGACGAATCAGCTTACAGGAGCACCTCGACACAGTCTTGTGGAACGAGGGTAAGCATCATGTTTGCAGAGAGGTCTGTGTTCGAAATCCGAGCGAGGGAGGCTTAGAACTGCCCGATCTCCGGTGTCACAAGCACGCAGAGAGGTTGGCCTTCCTGAGCCGTTTGTTGTACGTAGACGTTCCATGGGTCACTGCGGTTGGAAGCTCGTTTTCTAATCTCACACCTGGCCCCTTCATCGAAGCTTGGCGGAGACCGAAGTGGGGAACAAACATTCTACGCCGAATGCTTGTCCGCACTTAGAGCGTTGCCGGGGACCAGTGTCCTCGAACAGTCTAGGAACAGGCTTTATCGGGAGCTAGTGGAGCGTAGCAAAAAGGAACCGCTAGTGAAACGGACGGGAATGTCGTTGGAGGAGGTCCGCTCCCAATGGAGCTGGCAGCCGGGACGGGTCTTTCTTACAAACTCAGAATTTTCCCTTACCTGGCGACTTGCCCGGAACGCACTACCCCTCCTTGAAGAACTCAACCTGTACGATGAAGAAACCCGGGTCTACTGCCTGCGCTGCGACGAGGACATGAGGGAAACAGCCGGTCATGCCTTTTTCCACTGCAGCAGGCTTAAGACCCTTCTAGGGTACGTCAATGAGGTAACGGATCTCATCGATGCCAAGGGCTGGCTTGAACTCGACAAGTCATATTTTGTGGAGAACATTGATCCGCCGCTGCCTAGGGAGAAAAGAATGGTTTTTCTAGCGATACTAGCAATAGCAAGGATGGTCATATGGACCACACGCCTCAAGCGAGTCCGCAAAGTGATATCTGTTCCGGATCGGCATCTGATCCTCTACTTTAAACATCTGCTTAAAGTAAAGATCAGATGCGATTGGAAGAGGTTGCCTCGAATGGCCTTTGATAAGAGGTGGGTGCATGGTGCTAGATTGTGCATCCGACGAGGTGCCAAGTTTGAATTCGTGTTACCACCATAGGCATGGCATACGTGGTACTGGGTCCTACGAAGCCCATCCCGCTAGGTTAGACAAATAAAAAGTTAAGAGACTCTTGACTGGTAGTACAAATGAGATCCTGTCCCCCGATTGTTTGTTTTTTGGCACTAGAGAACCTTCCGAGGCTACCCTACCACTACCACCCCCCTATCTTTTTGTTTTAGCACCCCCTGGTCAACCCTTACTCGAAGGTCGCCGCATAACCCCCATCTTCTCCCCTTTTTTGTTTTTGACGATTATTTATTTTTCTTCCCTACACCCGATAAGAATTCTTCTCAATCCCCACTAGGTATCTTCCCGCTTGTTTTCGGAGCCCCGGAAAACAGTACGTAATCTAACTTTCTAAATTAGCTCAGGGAGGGACCTTACTAACAATGCACTAGGCAATTTTATTTTATTTTTTCATAATTTTCTAGATTCCCCATCCCCCAACACGAACTGTTTTTCTTCCAAATTCAAGAACTTTTTATTTTTTACAACAATGAATTGAACTTTTTTCACACGCACACACATTTTAATTAAAAAAAGAAAGAATTTTACACACACACACACACACACACACACACACACACACACACACACACACACACATACACACACACACACACACACACACACACACACAGTAATTGTAAATATATTCTGTTTGGAAAAAAAAACGCTGGGGTTTTCATTAGTTAGTTTAGAGTCCACAAAGTGAATGAGGTATTGTGGTAAATGTTGCCAGCCAAGAGTAAAGTCGCCAAAGACTCCATTTTCACTTTAGTTACAAAGACCTTGCAATACCCCCGCCCCAGATATTATAGGGCCTTGTGCCTAAATTTGTTTTGTAATTTTGAATTTTGCTTTATATTTATTTTTACTTTACATTGATTTATTTTGATTGTAATTTTCATTTTCACGAAATAAATTATATATTGGGATCAAAATGTAGTATCTGTTCCGGAAGATACTGCTAGTAAAGACCATATGTGGGGGAAACCCCACACATAAAACCTTGGTCAATGTAGGGGAAACCCTTCATACCAATTGTCACTATCCAACTCCCCTAGTCCCCGGAGGTGTTGGTCCCCATTTATCCTTCACTCCTCACATTAAAAATCGGCCTTGTGCCTAATTTGCTTAGTGGGGGAGCAAATAAACACCAACCCCACATATAAGACCTTGGTCAATGTAGGGGAAACCCTTCATACCAACAGTCACTATCCAGGTTCCATTTCCCACCCATCGGGAGCTGCCCCCCCTTCTCCCTCCCCCTACCTCTCTCTCCACATTAAAAAACGGCCTTGTGCCTAATTTGCTCAGTGGGGAAGAAAATAAATCCACCCACATATAAGACCTTAATACCAATTGTCACTATCCAGCTCCCCTACTCCCGGTGAGTTGGTTCCCATTTTCCTTCACTCCTCTCTTTAAAAATCGGCCTTGTGCCTAATTTGCTCGGTGGGGGAGCAAATGAATACAAACCTCACATATAAGACCTTGGTCAATGAATGGCCAATCCTTCATACCCATTGTCACTATCCAGCTCCCATTTCCCACCCATATGGAGCTGGTCCCCTTTTTCCCTTCCCCTCCCTCTATCCCCACATTAAAAAACGGCCTTGTGCCTAAATTGCTCAGTGGGGAAGAAAATAAATACATACTTCATACCAATTGTCACTATCCAGCTCCCCTACTCCCCGAGGAGTTAGTACCCATTTCCCCTTCACTCCTCACATTAATAATCGGCCTTGTGCCTAATTTGCTCGGTGGGGGAGCAAATAAATACCAACCCCACATATAAGACCTTGGTCAATGTAGGGGCAACCCTTCATACCAATTGTCACTATCCAGCTCCCCTACTCCCCGGGGGTTGGTCCCCATTTCCCCTTCACTCCTTACATTAAAAATCGGCCTTGTGCGTAATTGGCTCGGTGGGGGAGCAAATAAATACGCTTTTTTTGGCTTTTTGGCCAAGATCAAAGTGTAGTATCTGTTCTTTCTATATCTTGTACTTATGTTTGTAAGTTTGTGATATAAAGTGGGGGATCACTTTTCTGTATTATTTAATGTAAAATGATCACCCACTTCACAACCAGTCTGTCTAAAAGCTATTCAAGTCATTCTCCAAATCATTCAAGTTGTTTTTGAAGGATTCCAGTTATTTTTTAAACATTCAAGTCATTCTTAAGGTCATTCAATTCATCCTTAAGTTCATTTAAGTCATTCAACGTCATTTAATTTTTATTTATTTAAGCCCATTTTTCGGTCATTTTAGTTTATCTTTAAGAATTTCATGTCAATCCTACATTCACGCATTTATTCATTACACAAGAGCACGCGACTAATGGCTATCGGCCTTGTTTTACGTAAATTCATGTCTACCAATGGTTTGACTACGTTTAATTTATTTGGAAAAAAAAAAAGATTTTAAACGCATACCCAATGATTTGTTTCTTTCAACACAACAAAATTTCTTATATTCTTATGTTTTAGAACAATATTCTCTAACCCAATATATATTAAGATTATGCTTTTATTAACGACAATTTTTGTCACAACCATAGTGATTACTAGGGATAGGAACACAACATATTCATTTCATTCTTTTGACCTTCGAGTGTGGTGATATCTTATACGCTTTTATATAGAGTGATGTAGTTCTCGGTTGATTAATGGTGTCTAACTGTGCGGGATATATACTCGAGAGTAAAAAAAAAAAATGAAAAGAATATGCTGATTTCATAGCCCGAGTTATTACATACTATGAACATTAAATTAGCGTATCTATAGGTTAATTTAATATTCGTGGTATGTTATGATCTTCTAGCCTCCTTTTTAATAAATAGGATCTCCCGATCGAATAATTTATAATCTTGAAACCATAACACACGTACGTACGTTAAAGGTACTACGGCATTAACACACACACACACACACACACATACACACACACACACACACACACAAAAGCGGGGGAGGGCAGAGCAGTAGCTCTAGATATATCTAAGGCTTTTGACGGGGTATGGCATGAGGGTCTCCTCAGGAAAATCAGATCATACGGTATCACTGGTAGAATACTTAACATAATTAAATCCTTCTTAGATAAGAGAAAAATCCAGGTTGTCCTCGACGGTCGTACATCTAAACAATATGATATAAATGCGGGGGTGCCCCAGGGTTCTATCCTTCGACCTCTATTGTTCCTGATATTCATAAATGACCTCCCCGACAAAATTGCCTCTCAGATGGGTATATATGCTGATGACACTACACTCTATGGCAGGCACGACAGGAAGACGAATGAACACATTTCTAAAGAAATGGCAGAAACACTAGAGGAAGACCTTCAATCTGTAGTGGAATGGGGACAAAAGTGATTGGTCGCGTTCAATGCTGCCAAGACTAAACTAGTTTCATTCAATAATTACAAGAAACCCTCTCTACCGCCCATAGCAATGGCCAACGACTCCTTATCTGAGAGTTCATCTTTCAAACTCCTTGGCCTAACGTTCACAGGAAACATGAGTTGGAACAATTACATTGAAGGCATTGCCAGGGCCGCTGCAAGAAAGGTGGGCTCTCTCTACCGTGCTAGAAAACTACTAACACCCGAAAGTATCCTGTACCTCTATAAGGCCACCATTCGCCCATGTATGGAGTATTGCTGCCATATCTGGGCTGGTGCATCTGCTACTAGTCTCTCACTCCTTGACAAGGTTCAAAAGAGAGTCGCAAACCTGATAGGCCCAGAACTGGCATCTAAGCTTCAGCCTCTGTCCCATCGATGAAATGTTGCATCCCTCTGCCTTTTCTACAAGTATTTTAGTGGTGAATGCTCTGACGAACTGCAATCACTTGTGCCCCCACGACGTGAGCACCCTCGACAAACCCGACAAGCTGCTAAATCTCACCCCCACACTGTAGAGATCCCTAGATGTAAAAGATCTTTTTACTCCAATAGTTTCTTCCCCAGAACCGCTAGACTCTGGAATTCCATTCCAGGTCCCTGCTTCCCCAACAGTACTGACGTGCAGAAGTTCAAGTGTAACGTGAACCGACACCTTGCTGCCCAAATCCCTACATAGTACCCCAGTAGTTGTTGCCCCTGATAGTAGCCCCCTACACCAAAGTGGCAATTTTCCTTGTTTGGGGTGAAAAAGTAATATATATATATATATATATATATATATATATATATATATATATATATATATATATATATATATATATATATATATTTAAATATATATAAGAAATTTATTACTGTGAGTCCAGAATGAATTTACATATTGTTTCCGCTAGGAAGATATCCTTAAAAGATGAGGAAATATCCGACCAGCTTCGTCAGAGTTCATCTATGAATTCTGACGAAGCTGGTCGGATATTTCCTCATCTTTTAAGGATATCTTCCTAGCGGAAACAATATGTAAATTCATTCTGGACTCACAGTAATAAATTTCTTATATACTGCTCTGGCTACACATTGAGCACGCTAGTCCGGTTTTTTCACCACTGATAAAATGATAATAATAATAATAATAATAATAATAATAATAATAATAATAATAATAATATATATATATATATATGTGTGTGTGTGTGTGTGTGTGTGAGTGTGTTTATGAAATTATATAAGCACCAGTAAAAGCTACATAGATTAATCTACATTAATGTTTTTTTTTCACGTCATGTGTCTTAAAATGATTAAATGAAAGGCTAATATATATATATATATATAAAGCTGAACGACTGTGTGTGTGTCTGGTCACGAATAGTCTCCTATATGGTTGACTATAATAGAAAACTGATCACATATAATGATAGAAGATGTATCGAGACACAGGAATGGTTATGTATGATCTGGCATAATGATGATTCATTAAAATTGTGGGGTCTGCGTACGCGTTTGGTCTACAAAGTATGGAAAAAAAAGTTTAAAAATTAAAAAAAAAATGTTTTCAACTGTTTTTGATATAGATGTACATAATAATACTTTGATAAGCATGTTTTAACTTAAATAGGGATGTTATAATAAAATTGTGGTGTCTGCGTTCGCGCCTGGCCTCCATGGAATGGAAATAGG
>NC_136494.1:70840776-70945776 GCF_053919585.1 Euprymna scolopes | reverse complement strand
GTATTCGTCCTGTAAGATCAACAGCTGATGTGCTGACTAATATTACACAGTATCAGTGAGTCTATTGACGGGGGTTTCGTTTCTAGAGCTATCAAATGCCATTGATAGAGTTTGGCATATCTAGAAATGTCCGCTCCACTTTTTATATCTTTTCCCTTAGATTTATTAAAGTAGTCGTTTATTGACAAAAATCGGGGGCTCATAGAATCAAAACTCCGTGCCTCAAGGATATAATCCGGGTTTAACCCTCTTCTCGATCTTAATTACTGATCTATAAAATCACACTCTAAGATCATTCGTCGACATTTATGCAGACGGCACAACCGTCTTTGATAACACTTAAGAGGCCGGCAAAAACAAAGATCTCTTCACCATAAAAGCTCTGATCCCCACTTTACCGGAATTGATATGAATGGTTCTCGTCCAAAAGAGGTTCCCTGTTTTAACAAACTTTTGGGTCTGGCCTTTAATCCTGCCTTGAATTGGAGGACTTACATCAAATCTGTTGCTAAGTTCGCCGGAAAAATGATTGCGTCATTTTACCGCTTCAGAATGTCTCTAACTCCCGACGCAATCCTCTACTGGTATGAAGGCCAGATATTTTATAAAATGAAGTACTGTTGCTATATCTGGGTGGGAGCTGACCAGAGCATCCTATCCTGCCTTGGCTTCGAAACCTAGTAAGCGATGCCCTTTTCTCTTCCAAATTACCTCTTTTCCACAGAAGAGATAGAGCGAGCCTGTTTCTGCTCTACTTATGGCAAGTGCTCATCTGAGCTCTAATCGATGCCCCCTTGCTAAACTTTCACAAAACACTCGTCTAGCTACAATAACCATCAACAGTTTCTCCCATTCGCTATGTGTACTTAAATCTAAACGTAAATTCCATGAACAGAGGTTTCCAACTGACTACAATATTGTCGTCTTCAAGTCTAATGTAAACAAGTTCTTATTGAGCCGTCCCCTATATAATCCATTTCTACCCCATTTCTAACACAAACTCTTAATACGCTGTAATCTCAGTGACTACCGTACATTCATTATCCTTTAACCTTGAGTGGCTTTAGGGTGTTGATAAGTGATGACCCCCGTATAAAAAAGGATGTGCTGATCTTAAGCGCGTTATGTAATGGCAAAATAAGGTGTCTGGTTACACTGAATCCGTCAAAAACAAAGCTTTCTTTTCTTCTACTTTTTTCTTTTCTAATGATTTGTTTCTAATTGAACGAAACCGATCACGGCTTCAAGAACGCTCTGGTTTAATAAGCTTCTAAGATTAACCTTCACACTAAACCCGAAATTGAAGACTGGCATAAAATCCGTTGCCAAGATCGCTGGAAAAATATTTGATCATTCAACGCTCTAGAACGTTCTTGACACAATCTTTTATTGGTATAAGAGCTAAATACATCCTAAGATAGAGTATAACGTTGTTGTTTTCTCTACGAACTTAAGTATTGTGCATAGAGACAGTAGCAAAGGAAATGATAACTTTGACACAAACTTTCTAGATGCAAGAGAAAGTTGTTTATTGTTTTAGTTTACCACTTTAGTCGCCGACACGTATTTAACACCAGTATATTCTTTCTTTCTGACCTCCACGTCGGTCGGTTGGCATTAATGGCACCAAATATAGCTGGCTGTCAACACACAGTACCAGACATAACTGGATCTCTATCTTTTTCTTTTCTTTTTTCTCCTCTTTCTCCGTCCGATCTTAATCCATATATATGCATTTGAGTTCGTGACGTTACATTCGTGCCGCGCCTCAAAATGCTGGTCCGACAATGTTGCAGGAATACTGTTTCGCATCTGTTGCTTTTCTGCACTTTACAGTTTACAAAAGAAAAACGACTTAAAAATCTTTTCTGATGTTTTTTAGACTTTGCTCTGTCGTTATTTACACTACAGGTGCTTAGCTTCAATCTAATCTGCCCCCTTTAACATATTTACAATAAAGGCTTTCTAGCTGCAAAAACTGTCAATAGTTTCCCTGTCTCTCTTTACCAACAACTAAAGAAAAACATCCGTGAAAAAGCTTACATTTCATGAAACTGCGCTTCTTTGGAACACAATACAGCGAGGCTGCTTCCCAGCTGATTACAATTTTTATTGTGCTGCCTTTTTAAATAATTGAATTCTGCTCAATTACCACCATCATTACCAATCACAATGTTGTATCATTGTACACCAGCCGCTCAGTTAAACCTAATCCTCTATTGGCTTTTGGGCCTTTATAAGCGGTGGCATCCTCATAAAAAATCGCCCGTATCTGAATGTGTGCTTGTGAGTATATATATATATATATATATATATATATATATATATATATATATATATATATATATATATATATATATACATCAGTCCGACAAACAAAAGACCACTGAAATGGACTAGTTTCTGCAAGACAGATTGTCGAGAACGAACGAATCATCGAATGATATCTCACGGTAAGATGCTTTCAAGCACATGAAGCTGCAGAGATACCGCTCGCATTTACTTCTTTCCCATCGCAAGAAGATGTAACACAAGGTCGGAAGGTGGGGAGTATCAAGCCAGTACCCCTAAAAAGAACACTATGGTCTATAAAAAATGTCTGGGCAGCTTTCTTGGCTATAAAAATGCCTGGGCAGCTCTCTCAACCCCAGGCTATTAAAAATAAACTAATTCCTTTTCCTAAGTGGGAAGGGCAAGGTTGATGAAATTGGACCTATTAAGACTATCAAGGACTAATACCACACCCCGACAGATAAAAGGCTACCGAAATGACACAGTTCTGGCGGAATGATTGTCGAGAACGTATCCTCAAATGCTATTTAGTAGTCAAAAGCTTTAAGTAACTGGAAGGACCGCTACTCTGCACAATGTCTAGAGTCCATATAATCATGAATTGGAGTAGATCACAACAGAACACATGTAAACAATGTCTATCATAATCGGAACACCGAAATTAAATAAAAAAAGACGACTATGATATATGTACTACTTCTTTATGAATTACTTTTAATACGTTCAAAAAAGGGCAATGAGATGATCTGTTTATTGTAACTCACATTCTAAGGAAAATCATTGAAAATATTTGAAAAGCTTCAATTTTTAGAACTTCTATGATGTTTGTACAAAAGAGTTTGCAGACCTATTTTTTCCCCAATTTCTTTATTAATTTGGCTTTATTTTTCATTTTGGACTCTTCCATTATTTGCTGGTTGCCATTCTGGGTCGTTCCATTACTACATTTTACGATATAAAAGCCAGAATTTAATAATAGTTCGACATTTTCCACTTTTCAGGCGAGCCAAAAGTTTATGCAGGTAATCTTAATTTATTGAAAATAGCTAAAAGAAAGATGTTGACAGATAGGGAGAAGGGTGAAATTGTTACATTTCTTGCTGCAAAGAAGTCTACATTGGAAATTTCGAAAATTTTTACACGAGATCATCGAACTGTGAAACGTTTCGTCATTGACAGCAAAGATGAAAGAAAAAAGCATAAAAGAGGCAGACCAAAGGTGACTTCACTACGAGATATTAGAAAAATCAAGAGGAGTTTCCTAGCAAACCCACACAGCACAAGCAAAGCTATTTTCGACCATGCAGGAGTGTCTGACATCTCTAAAAGGACCCGAAATCGGATTTTGAAACAGATAGCCGACCAGAGAACACCGACAAAATGTCATCCTTTGAGTAATATAAACTGTCAGAAGCGACTAGCATGGGCCACTAAATATTTGAAAACCAATTTTCAAAATGTTCTCTGGACTGACGAGGCCAGAGCAACCCTCGACGGCCCCGACGGTTGGGCCAAGGGATTGCTTCCTAAAGGCTTGCGATTCAAACGTCAATGGGGAGGAAGAGAAGTGATGATTTGGGCTGGTATTATTGGAAGTGAGATTGTTGGTCCTTTTCTTGTCCCTGACTATGACAAAATGAATTCTGTGAACTACTGCAAGTTTTTGGAAGCAAATTTATTGCCCTGGTTGAATTCACAAAATGATGCTCTCAACCAGAATCTAATTATCCAACAAGACAATGCCCCAAGCTATGCTTCTCGGTTCACAAAAGCTTGGCTTTCAGACAAGGGGATCTCTGATGAACGTCTGATGGACTGGCTACCTCAGAGCCCGGATTTGAATCCGATAGAGAACCTCTGGTCGATTCTGAAGAGGAAGGTTTACGAAAACGGGCATCAAATCCATAGTAAAAAAGACATTTAGGAGGGAATCAAGAAGGTATCTTCTGAAATCACACCTCAGCAAGTGCATACATTAACACCCTCTGTAATTGGAGTCTGATTGATTTTATTAAAAATGGAAGAAAGCGAATAAAGGGTTAAATAGTTTCATAAATTCGTATTGTTCTGTTAATTGTTATTTGAGTAATAACTGTTGTTTTCTTGTAATATGTTATCAATATATGGTACTATAATCATGATGACACAATTTTTCGAATTATGTCATGTTTAAAAATGGTATTTATTGCGGATAAATGAGTGCTTGCAAACTCTTTTGGCCCATATTCCTTCCTGAAATCATTTGAAGATACATACCATCCCCCAGAATATGATTATTTGGTTTCCGTTTCTATTAATTTACTTCATATATTTGCATATCGAACAGTGTATAACATAGTTAAATTGGAAAATATTGAAGCATAAATTTATCAATTTATACAATTTGCAAACACTTTTGACCCCCACTGTATATTTTTCAGATGAGTATTGACGCTTATTTTTTTTGATTTTTTGGATTTTTCGGACTATTGTTCACATCTTAGTTGTTTTTCTCACAAAGTTTAAACCGATGTAACCCACGTGCATTTACACTAGATATTATTGATGAGTGGCGAAAAAAAGTTTTATTTGTGTGTGTGTTTTTCCAATGAGTATAGTCGTTAGAATTCAAAACGCAAATAGCGCTAAGTCTATTGGCTTTTTTTAAAAAATAAAGATGTGTGCCGTTTTTTTATGATGCTTGTATATTTATGAGACAATTATATTTTTAAATTATTTGTATTAGTCGGACTATTTTTCTCACAAAGTTTCGGCCGATTTAACCTTCGGCCGTCTTCAAGTACAGTCACGCAAAATGCTATTTGGTAAATGGTAAAAATATTTGATTTTTTCTTTCAACTTTAAATCTGAAAATTGTCCACCTAAACCATGGTGACACTTTACCTACAACACAGCTTCTTACGCATATATATATATATATATATATATATGTATGTATATATATGTATGTATATATATGTATGTATATATATGTATGTATATATATGTATGTATGTATATGTATGTATGTATATATATATGTATATATATATGTATATATATGTATATATATGTGTATGTATGTATATATATGTGCATGTATATATATGTGCATGTATGTATATATATGTGTATGTATATATATGTGTATGTATGTATATATATATGTGTATGTATGTATGTATATGTGTGTATGTATGTATGAAATGTTAGTTTAAAGAAAGTGGGGTATCACTTTTCTATAATAATTTAAGGGATAATGATCACCCACTTTATGGCCACCACTAGTGTAAAACATGAATTTACGCCGCTGAAATACACATTTGCCGAATTTTTGTTGGAGGAGCGTCAACGTGTGGGTGCCCAATTTACGTAAAATTCTTCATATCTTGGAAACTACTCATTTTCTGGAATTTTAAACGTTATTTTCGTTTTCAACATCCTCAAAAACTTATAAATGTCTTAATTTTCCAAGTTTTCTTTCCATAGTGTGGACAGTTGACTGTCTGCCCCTTTCTGGTCTTATATTCCCAACATTGCCAATAGGTCTCGCTAGCAGTGTATCATTCAAAAACAAGATGGTGGAAAGTTTTTCTTCGATAAAATGTCTCATAAAAAGTAACTCTAGTACGACCAAATTTAGGGGCATAACGAATACTGCCGGTGTTTTGGTGTTTTTGCTCAGTATTTCGTACCGTTTTCTCATCACATTTCAATCTGCGGCCGGTTTCTCGATTGGATAAACCTGAAGGGTGAAGATTAATGAGCTCCTGACGATCACTAAGAGAAAGCCGTGCCATATGGACTAAATGTTACGTTGTATAACCTGGAAAAACAACAGTTACGGTTAGAGATGCTTTGTTGCCTGTTGGTAGATATTCTAAAAAAAAAAAAATTAGGTGCGATAATTTAAGCTTGTTTTAAACGAATTAGTTGCCGTGGGCTTTCTTTTTGCCTCCTCAATTTGAAGTTATATATATATTTTTAATTGACGTGAACACTAGAATATTTCAATTAAAAGTCAAATATGAACAGGTAAAATTTTAGAGGAATAAAAGGCGAATCAAATGAGTTATGGGTTGTTTAAACAGTTACATTAAATTTAGCTTAAATTTGCAGTTTTTTTTTTATTACAAGTGCGGACGTTCTTTTTGCCGGTACTGTATATATAATGAATATTATTAAAAGAAAAAAAAAACTCGTAAAATAACACGAGTGAGGAATGATATATCCTGCATATGAATATATGGGAAAGAGAAATCAAAAAGGGGGGGAGCATTTGTATATCTCACATAGAAAATATACACAAAAGAGGGCGTAGAAAATTTAAACATATACATGTATAAATATACATATCTAGCTATAGTATCTTTTTACAAATCACCTAAAATGCCCAATGAATTAATGAACCTCTTCTGCCTATATATATGAACCTCTTCTGCCTATATATATATATATATATATATATATATATATATATATATATGGAGATTTTGTGTTTTATAGGTCCAGAAGTAGATCCCATCATGCTTAATTTATATATATATATATATATATATATATATATATATATATATATATATATAAATTAATCATGATGCGATCTACTTCTAGACCTATAAAACACAAAATCTCTACACATAAACACTCTTTATAAATTCTTTCTTAATATATATATATATATATATATATATATATATATATATATATATATATATATATATATATATATATATATACACTGAACAATGTCATACAGTCCACAGTGACTCTTGGAAAGAGTAGGTTGTCAACGAAGTACCATACTATGCATGTCCATGTCAGTGTTATTAAAAGGCCAAATCTGAGGAGAAGCTCATAAAAATTGACTGAGATAAAAACAAACGAACTAAAGAGTGTAAAAGGCAATCCTTATCACTGAAATATTTGTGGATGTTGAAACTACCGTAACATTATTCCGAATCATTATTCTTATCTCTGAGTTTTTTTTTTACTGCTAGAACATTTCATCCAGAAGATGAGCACTCCTATCTTGCGAGATCTTTGTGTTAGTGTTGTTTACGCGCTCAATTTTATACGCTAATTGTTCTAACCGCAGACCAGTTAATAAATCCGCTATTTTACAAACGCATAAAGTGATAGTGAAATCTGGGACCATATTCTGCGAATCGTAATTTAATTATTCTTTGCAATTCACTTTTCTATTTTATTCTAAAAGCATATAATCCCGACTAATATACAACAGTTAGGGAGTGCGCAGTAAAAATTGACCCTTTGTATTTCCTTGCTCTATTGGGGAGGCAGAAGAAAACATAAAGTATCAGATAAAAAAAAGAAAGCGCGAGCCAATTACGAGGCCACAGGTTTATAACATTGTATAACATAGTGCGAATGCGCGTATGTTAATGCATGCGAAATGACGTCACCGACAAAAGAAAAAAATACTATAAAAAAAAGAAAGAAAACGATCACGCGAGAGACGTGCAGCATGGAACGAGATAACGTTCGAGATTTCGTGAGAGGCGTGGAGAACATTCTAGATCACGTGGGTGACGTCACGGCTGTAATAATGATTTTGTTGCTACAAAGAAACGACGAGTTGGAGTTATTTCCTAGTCTGTGTCTTGGTCTCGTATGCGACTGAAACAGGACACAACGTGTGTGGGTTCACGAACCACATTGCAAACGTTCGGTTGGAAGTGAGTAAATTTAGAAGTTTTATTTTCTCGTTAGAAAGAGTTGGCTATTCTCGTAATCACGGGAGTATCATGCTGTGCATATCAGTGTACGTGCTATTAAACCACCAAATTCGAAGACAAACTGATAAAAAATTGACTTGGGTAGTAGAAGGGCAGCTAAAAGATGGTAAGATAGAATCCATATCAGCTAGAAAAGAGGTGGAGGGAAGTACCGTACATGGGAGAGTAATCAATGGCGTTTGGTGGGGGATTGGGCACAGTGGTGCAGGCCGCGGTCTCGACGGAAGTCGGTATCCCACGCACGGCAAGAAAACACAAACGATGCATTTTTTCTCATCCATCTTGAAGGCAACCATTCGTGGTGCAGTTTCCCGCGGTTGCGTGCAAAAAAGCGGAACGTCAGCGCCAGGGCGTGAACATGACTGCCTCCGCCCCCTGCGGTGTGCAAATACGTCTGTTATCGTTATTGACGGTTGTTGTTATGGACGATGATAAAGGACCCGCAATCCTTCATTTCTGATTGCTATCACATCTAAAATAAAAAAAAAACTTACTAGAAACAAAAAAACAAAAACAAAGAAAACACACGAACAAAACAAAAACAGATAAACAAAAACAAAACAAAAAAGATTAACAACAAAGAAAGAACAATAACTATCCTTATTGCAACACTAGTTGAAAACCCACTCTACGTCGGACGTGTGGTCATTTATTTATTTGCTAACGACCTACGCCATACTTACAGCATTAGAACGCCAGTAGGCACTTGCTCCAGTTGTTATGGAGTAAGCTGTTGTACCTTTCAGGAAAAATGAACAAACCTGGAAACAATTAATATAACAGAGCGCGGACGCGCGTATAGCAGTTATATGCAAATGATTGAGCCGTGTGTGACGTGACGTCACGACAAGAAAAAAAGAAAAAAAAATATAAAAAAAACGTGTACGCACACTAAGAATCACGTTAGAGACACGTAAGTGACGTTGCAGCCGAGACGAGAAGTCACGTGTGGTTGGAGAAGGATGAATAATGAAGGTCTTTTGTTTAAAACTGAAACAACAAGTTGCATTTTTTCCTCTTCCTTTCTTATGTTTCTTGCGACGGAGTTTGCAACGTGTTGGATCCTACATGTTAACACGCGTGTAAAGAGGGGCTACGTTGCATAAATAGCTTTATCAAAATATCATGGGCAGCAAGTCGTAGCAATTATGGCTCTAGAATCATGATGTGTACTCTCTGTGACATACTTTTATTTTTTAAAACATATATTAGTTAATTTTACCATTCCTTTTGTCTTGATTATTATCGGCCTGCAAGGCCACAGCATCAATGATTTGAGATCTTTTGCCTTTTGGGGTCCCAACGTAAAAAAACAAAAAAAAACAAAACAAAAACAAAAAGCAAATAAACAAAAGACAAGACAAAGCAAAACAAACAAAAACAGATAAACAACAAAAGAAAAAGAATTACCCTTATTAAAATACTAGTTGAAAACCCAATCTACGTCAGGCGTGTGGTCATTTATTTGGACACTAACACCAATATTATGCTTAGAACATTGAAACCCTGGTAGGCATTTGCCCCAACTAAACGTCATAGGCGGTGAATCGTGGTAGCTTTGTGCGCTAGAATCATGACGTCTACTTCTCTAATCTCTACTTTGTTAATACCCTTTTTGCTAATTATGTCACCGTGTTTGGTTTGATAATCATCGGCCCGCAAGGCCACAATACCACTGCTTTGAAACATTTTGTATTTTAGGATCCTAAAGTAACCATACTCCTTGACGAACAACGATTACTCGATTAATTTTTATATATTTTATTTTGCATTTAAATATTTTAAAAGACTTTCACCTTTTAAAGAGTCGAAAAGTGCTTCGTTATTTTGAATACATCCTAAAATATCCATACCTTTACGATTTGGCATTTTTCCTTTCTGACGATTATCAAGTCCGGTATCTTTGCTTGGATAAGTTTGTCGTTTATTATTGATACTTTTTCGATTTTTTATATTTTATGCATTTTTTTACATAAAATTCGAAAAAGGCATCAATAATATCATTTCCATCTAATTTGACCGTAATTATTTCTATCTAATTTAACCATAATCATTTCTATCTAATTTAACCATAATCATTTCTATCTAATTTAACCATAATCATTTCTATCTAATTTAACCATAATCATTTCTATCTAATTTAACCATAATCATTTCTATCTAATTTAACCATAATCATTTCTATCTAATTTAAC
Organism: Euprymna scolopes; assembly: GCF_053919585.1. Taxonomy (NCBI): domain Eukaryota; kingdom Metazoa; phylum Mollusca; class Cephalopoda; order Sepiida; family Sepiolidae; genus Euprymna; species Euprymna scolopes. The sequence continues at coordinate 70,935,551 of NC_136494.1, read as the reverse complement.
CATAATCATTTCTATCTAATTTAACCATAATCATTTCTATCTAATTTAACCATAATCATTTCTATCTAATTTAACCATAATCATTTCTATCTAATTTAACCATAATCATTTCTATCTAATTTAACCATAATCATTTCTATCTAATTTGACCGTAATTATTTCTATTTAACTTAACCATTTTAACCTTTTTTTTTAATCATTTCAATCTAATTTAACCGTAATGATGTTTTATTTCCGACATCGAGCACGAATAATTGTATTAGGAACTATTTTATGATTCCGTTGAAGATATGCTTATTAAAAAAACTATTTGATGATATCGTTGCATATGTATACATATAGTGTTGGAAGTATTTTTTTTAATCCTTGAAATGATTAAAATCATTTAATCCCAAATCATTTGCTGGAAAAAACTTCTTTGCTTGTAAGTCTATTAATCTCTTGAAATCACTGTGTTAGTTTTCTTGCAAGAATTTACGTTAGTCCCAATTATATTGTAGGGATCACCAGTTGTTTACGATGAAAAAATGTTGTGATTTAAAATTTTATCTCATTACTCTTATTAAATATTTATCAAAACGCCACATCCATTAAATATACGCATCCAAATACACAAACACACACAGACATACACACATCGCTCGAACACTCTGGATTGTCTAATGTCTGCACCCGGACTGTGCGTTTGGTAGTCATTAATTCCCTTTATGCCTGTGCCAATTATTTGGCAGCCCGAAGGTAAAGGCTTAGCAAATAATCATAGGTGACTTTGTGACTGATTTCGAATTTCCAGAACGGCAAGAATTGTTAACTCCTACACTGATGATTGCATAAGCATAAAAATATTAAATATATAATACTTTCATTCATGACAATATTATATATAAGCATGAAAATATCATATATATGATATTTTCATGCATGAAAATATCAAAATATCAAATATTATCAAGATATATTTTCATGCATGAAAATATATATAAAAGCAAGAAAATATTATATATTTATATACTTTCATGCTTATATATATATATATATATATATATATATATATATATATATATATTTATATATGCATATGATATTTTCATCCATGAATATATTGCACATATATAATATTTTCATGCTTACGCAATGATCAGTGTAGGAAGCAACAATTCTTGCCGGTTCGGAAATTCGAAATCAGTCACAAAGCCACACATGACTTTATTTTGGTAGCAATATATATATATATATATATATATATATATATATATATATATATATATATATATATATATGTTTTATCTTTTTATTACCGTTTTATCTGTTTGGTTACATATGTTTCGGATGTTGGACCGTGTTTACGATCTGTAAGGTCTGACGAGGCTGTTAGATCGTAAACACGGTCCAACATCCGAAACATATGTAACAAAACAGATAAAACGGTAATAAAAAAATAAAACACATATTTGCTCTGCAATAGTATTGAGCACTCTCTTCGGATTTTTACTAATTACCAGTTTTACCATATATATATATGTATATATATATATATATATATATATATATATATATATATATATATATATATATATATATTTACAAAACTACCCGTCCAAAGTCAAAAAGGTTAATTCTTTAAAATGCCCAGTTTTGCATCACTTTTCTGGCATCTTGCAAAGATTAAAATCAAGATACAATTACTCTGAACATTATCTTTAAAAGTCTCATTCTAATTTTGATCAAATTTCATTACATGATTTTGGTTCTTATAAATTGCTAAAATTTAAAGCTTAAGAGAGATCTTAATAAGTAATTGGAATTCAGAGAATCTCGCACAATTGGTGGCGCATATATATGGACACAATAAAATGCAAATATGATATAGTTGAATTTTCAAAAGGAAGGTTTTGCCTATTTTATGACTTTTAAACATATTCCAAATATTTTAAGGCAATTGAAATTTGATGAACGTTTTTGTGATGCCTTGTGCCTATTATAAATATTTTATAAAATTCCAAATTATCTGAATTTTCACGAAAGGCTCCCCCCCCCTATTCTTATCGTTCTTCATGAAACTAAATATAACCTACTTTTGGACCTCTTACTAAAATAGATAATGATTTGTTAATTTATTAATTTTTCTAAAATAAATAATGATCGGCTTATTTGTTTCGAAGTGTATTTTATGCATAAAGCTATATATACACATAACTAACTCGATATAAATAGAGATATATACGTTACCTATTTGTAGACATTCTTCCTCTATGACTTGCCAATCCATTTTGCCCATATGTTCTTGGATCAACTTCCGTTTCTCGTACTTTTCAATGTATCATTATTTCATCCCTATAAAGAATCCCCCCCTCTAAAAAATGCTAATGATTTATTCATTCCCGTACCAAGGAAATACAAGCGAGTGTATCACGAGGAATTCGGTTCCGCTGAAGAAAGACAGAATGAAAAATTGTCTTGTTGAAGTATGCTTTAAGACATCACGCACTGCCATTTCTTGGCATTGCTCATCTTGCGTACTTAACCTTACTAACCTCTTGGCAAGGTCAGTAAGATAAATAGATAGACATGAATGGGTACAGCGGATAGACCAATTTTTAGGCGACAGTTTTTGATTCAATAACGACACGGATTGAAAACCTGGTGTGTCAAGTTTGTAATCTAGTTGGTTTTATGATATCACTTTCAGTTATTACTGATGGCTACCAATGATATCTACTGATGATGGCTACCAATGATGACTACTAATGATGACTACCAATTATGACTAGTAATGATGCTTACCGATGATGGCTTCTGATGATGGCTACCAATTATGGCTAACAATGATGGTTAACATGATGGCTACTTATAATCGCTAACAATGTTGGCTACTGATAATGGCTACAAATGATGGCTAAAAATCATGGCTACCAAGCATGTTTATAAATAATGGATAACAATGATGGTTATAAATGATGGCACCAATGATAGCTACTAATGATGACTACCAACGATGGCTACCAATCATAGTTACAATGATGGTTATCAGTAATGGCTACCGATGATGGCTACAAATGATGGCGACAAATAATGGCTATAAATGATGGCTACCAATAATAGCTCACAAGCATGACTATAAATGATGACTATACAAATCTGTACTATAATAAAACATAAGAATATATTATAAAATCGGTACAAAAGTTTTGCTAATTGAAAATTTCATCTTGAAATTAAAACTATGTGTTTTTGGAAACATTTATTCATAACAATAACGACCTATGCTCTGTATAATTTAGTTCTATTTGACGGCGAGCTTATAAGTGCTTCGTTTATAAAATTCCTTAGATCTTGATGTGAAATATGAATCCGACTCATATCTAAATCTCCTCTCGTCATATTAACGTAAGGCGATTGAAATGGTTTTGTAATCGTCGAAATAATAATCCGAGGAAAGTAGATCAAAAGAATATGCAGGATGAGACAAGGTTTCTAAATGAAATTCTTCTAAGAGATCTTTGGTCAGTCGTGCTATTTAAGGAAAAAAGCATCATGATGATGCAAGATTAATCACTTTTCAGGTCTACATGAGTGATACTATTGTGGGAAAATATGAATGATGCTTTAATAATCTGAAATAAAAAAGTTAAAAATTAATCATGGTGATATGTTTCAGCAATAATAATATGTATAAAACAAATTAGGATGGTTTAAACTATAACTTTTCTACACACCGGCAAACACGTTCCCGCCGATACGATGCATATACTTCGGTATTGAGCACTCTTGTGTTAACCTTTTTAAAACTTCATTGGTGGCTTTACCTCTTGAAAATATTGACCTGGAATTATATATATATATATATATATATATATATATATATATATATAGTCAAATATATACAGTGCTGTTTCGTGTTATCACAACTCATCAGTGCGACTAGACTAGCACATTTCCCTAGCCGTGGATTGAACCTAAAACCATCGCGTTGATAGTCGACAGTTCTAACAACTGGACCATGGCTCGGTGCTCGTAAAAGTCTCATGAAATGTTTATTAAATAAACATTCGCCCATCGCTTTTACAGTGCTTGAGCTGCTAGTTTGTATATATATATATATATATATATATATATATATATATATATATATATATATATATATATATATATATATATATATATACACACGACATGATAATGTTCGTTAATGGAGATTTGATATCTTTCTCTAAAGTCAATACTATACGAAAAAAAAAGAAAGAAAAGGACATCTCCTATTACACGACAGAATCAGGTTGGCATCAAAATTCTCATTAGATTACTGCAGTTAAGCGACCTTGTTCATAGCCATTCATAGAAGAGTGACCATTTTGGATATTAGGTACTGTATGCATCTAAATACGCCAGCACATATAATATCTCAGGAAGGGTGATCATCCTGCATTGTAGAGTTTAAGGTCACCTTTGAGTTAAGTGTATCACCTGTTAGACCTGCACTAATATTTTAGAGTTGTGAGATAGGAGGTAAATGGAACTTCTCAGTCGTTGTGACGACAATCAACCTAGGAGGAAATTCTGTTGAAAATCCATACCGGATAGAAAAAGTCTATTAACCCTGTAAGGGAATTTTCTAGTGATGGTGCCACAAAAAAAAACAAAAAAAAAACAAAAAACATTCGCTTCCAATTTGTCGGAAGAAGAGTGGTGGCTTCCTTCAGTGTTAAGATACAAAGCATACCCACTCTTAGGATGTCTGCGGGACAATTTTTGTGACAAGAGTCGCGCACTCTCCAACCACACCTCCCAGGCGGCAACGTTATTAAATACCAGTGGCAAGTGGAGATTCAGAACGACTGGAAACAATGCCGAGATAAGCGGAGACCACATACAGCGTCACATACATACGGCATAATGATATTAAAAAATCAGTTCTTGTTAGATCATCGAAGTAAGCAACGTTGAGCCTGGCTAGTAACAGAGGAGCGACCATTAAGGAATTGTGGGCGCTGTCGGAAGAAGTAAGACTTAGAAAACTCTCATGAGAATGCTAAGGACGGTGCCTAATTTGGCCTAATTTGGTTTAATTTGGCCTAATTTGGTCTAATTTGGTCAAATTTGGTCTAATTTGGCTTAATTTGGTCTAATTTGGCCTAATTTGGTCTAATTTGGCCTAATTTGGTCTAATTTGGTCTAATTTGAGATAGCAAAACAAACGCATATGCAATTCGTTTATGTTTCTTATTTGTCTATATCTCAATCTCTACTATTATATAAAAGTTACTTTGCGTGTGTGTGTGAGTTCCTTCCTCATAGATTCCGAAACGGCTGGGCCTATCTTTTGCAAATTTCACCCAGAGCTAATTTATATGCCTGGCAGTGTTCTTAGATATGTTTTGTAGAGAAATTCATCCGATTATTGAAAATCGATTAAATCAGATGCTAAAAATAGCATTTATTTCTTATAAATGGAAATGAATAATTTTACGGAGGCATATTTTATGTTACACCGACCAAGGGAGTAAATCACATTTAAGCAAATTACTTCTACTTAAAAACAAAAAAACAAACAGATTTATTATAATCAGAAGATATAGCTTAATGGTAAAGCATTCGACTAAACATCGAATGACCTCCTGTTCAAGCCTGGATGTACCTCAATATTTTATTTTATTTTATTCTTAATAATGAGTTCAATTTACGATAAAAGAAGAGGTACCATTTCAAATCGCCGCAAATCATTTCTTCGTTTGCATATTTTAAAGTTAAACATTAGCTGACGTGATATAGTAAACAAACACAGACGGAATTTGATGAACGACATTATCATTATTATTTTTCATTTAATTATTTTGCGAATTATTCCCCCGGGCAAATTATTCCTCGTAATATACCTGGTGTCCAAAAAGTCACTGAACTTTCCCTGATTTTGGTAAAACAATTTTACAACTTGCGTACGTTGCTCAATACTATACTTATCCATAATTTATTTGCAAAATTTTATCTGTAAAATATGTGAAATGCAGATGTAAAGAAAAAAAATAATAATCATAAATGGTAAAATGACAAAGATTTTCAACCCTCCGGTGACGTTTTGGACATCCTGTATAATCAATAGAGAATTGATTCTATAATAATATATACGCAATCTGCATAGCTTAAAATGTCATGTTTAAGCGTATTGTAAAACGGGGCAATGCCGGACTGCCAGCTAGTTTATTAAATAAATCGAAAATCCAATTTAAAAATTCCTGCAATCTTAAGTACCGAAAAGAAATATGAGAACAAAGAGGTAGACTTAACGAGTACGTCTTAAAAAGTACAGGATATTGTGTTACTAGAGACTGCTTCTAACTTAGTCGGAGCGACTATATTACAAAAATTATCGCTATTCGTAGTGTCGAAAAGATGGCATCTACTGAATCAATAAGGTAGATAACCCCAATAAGAATCTGTTTAAAAATATGATGTGGTTCAATATGTATATTATTTTTTTTACATAGACAGCACTACTTATCAAGGCCAAGATACCACTCGAGGATAAGGGTTAAGAGTGTACAGTAGTCAATTGGGCACTATAGTAATCGTTAGTAATGGAAATTCGGAAAATTTGTTAACTTAAGTGGAACGGCTCATCAAAAACTTGTTTACGTTGGACTTGAAGACAATCAGATTGTAGTCAGCTGGAAAGCAGGAAAACGGAAGACAATTCCACAGGCGTGTAGTTCTAAGAAAGAAGCTTTGTTCATGGAATCTACGTTTAGGTTTAGACACAGGTAAAGAGTAGGGGGAATTATTAATAGTGTTTTCAGCTAGACGAATGTTTCTTGTGAAAGTTTGGCGAGGAGGGACCATAGATTGAAGCTCAGTCGACCACTTGCCATGAAAATAACGATAAAGCAGAGAAAACTCGCAACATCTCTTCTGTGAGATAGAGGTTGCAGGGAAGAGAAAAGGACATCTCCTACGAGGCTACGAAGTCTATTTTGAACTCTATCAAGGCAGGACAAGTTCTTTCTAGCAGCTCCTACCCAGATGTGGCAACATTACTCCATCCTTGGACGTACCTGGCTCTTATATAGATAGAAAATTGCATCAGCAGTGAGATATCTACTGGATCAATAGAAGGATCCCACCATTTTTCCAGCGGCCTTGGCAACAGATTTGATGTACCTGTTCCATTTCAGATCAGGAGTAATGGTCAAGCCCAGAAGCTTGTCAAAACAAGGAGCCTCCCCAAGACGAGAGCCATTCATTTCAATTGATGCCAGATGGGGATCAGAGCGTTGATGATGTAAAGATAAAAGCTTGGCTTTAGATGCATTAACAGTAACCAGCCACTCCTTTCCCCGTTGTGCCACGTGCTCAAGATCAGAGGAGAGAGAATCGGAGAGAACTTGGTCGTTTACAGTCTTAGATGTGCTAGCATAGATGGTAGTGTCATCAGCATAAATGTCTACGAATAATGTAAGGATGAAATTTGGAAGATCATTAATGTAGATCAGGAAGAGAATTGGGTCCAGGATGGACCCCTGAGGCACTCCAGCATTAACATTGTGAGCTTAAGCGTAAAAGAAATAATCTCCCATCCATCTTGGATATTGTTTTTTTTACAAAGGGGTTACCATATATCGAGGCACGGAGGCCACTCGAGGATAAGGGTTCATGTGTGTATGCAAGTCATTTGGATAGTAGTGTAGATATCATTTGTGGTGAAAATTTGGCAAAATTAGATTACGAGGATGGTGCAACAAGAACATTTTAAAATGTCTTATCCTATTTACGACCGAATCTCCGGCAACTTAACCTCGCCATCTTCCGATGGATTACATAAGCAGCTGGAAGATGACGAAGATGTTTCAATGAAAGTAAAAAAAAAAAAAAACGTAACCAAAAATGATTTCCAACAAGTTATGCAAACCTGAAATCCCCTATTCCTCATGCTAAGAATGATTTTCTAAATAGAAAACCATTATTTCGACGGAGAAGAAAAAACGTCGAGTAATATATTCTGGCAGTCTGTGGTCTGGAAGTTTTTGCTTCTGCATATTTCGGCTGCTTACATAACGTGCCAGAAAATGCCGACGCGAAGTTTTTGGAGAGTGGATCGTAAATTAAATACATATCAAATCAATTCATAAAATTCATTTCAAAACGATGTGTTTGTTTCTAATATAGTAACAATTTTTTTAGCACATTTTTGTCAAGAATCAGATGCCAGTGACCATAGTCCGATTTTCGCTTCCTGTGAAGGGCAGGTTATTATCTTTTTTTTCTGACAATGTCTCTCATCTGATTAGTTTGCTTTTAAGAATAACAAGTTCCCGTAATCCCTAACTGACTAATATTTCCCCGAAGAGATTAAAAATATCCTAACTTGTGATTCAGTGTTTAAAACTCCAGACGCAATCGATGAAGGAATGTGATGTTCAGGCAGGTAGATTAGAAAACCATCTCATCATCACGCTGTTGACTAATTTTTCTAAAAGTTCAATAAACACCAAGAGATGGGCGAGAGTAATCCACAATACAAACAGAATTTTACTTTGTTTTCTGGTCTACAAAACTTCGATATTCATATCTAAGCTTTAGTGCAACCTATTGTTGCGTGTACCGACCACAATTGATTAGTTTTGTAAATAAAATGAAAAAAATCAAATTGCTAATCACGTTTCTTAAGTTTTGAGATGAGGATTGGTTATTCGTATTATTTGGATTCATCAGACTGCTGTTCTCATCTTGAGTGTCATTTTCACAATGTTTCGGTTGATGTAACCTCTGGCCTTCTTTAGGTGTATCTTTCCAGACTAGATAATATTTCTGTAGATCTCGGGAATTTGAACGGAATTTTGAACTACATTATACACATTATCCCTACTCGTAGTGTCGAAAAGATGGCATGTAGTGAATCAATAAGCTAGATAACCTCAACAAAAATCTATTTACAAACATTATTTGTTTATTTACTTCATCGGGGGTAGCATGCTCTTTTTCCGTCAGCCATGTCGGGATAAAGGTCTTCGTAATTGTATTATCCCATGCTGAGAATTGAACCATCAACCTTTAGAAGAATATCCCTTTTACAATTCCGCAAGGATCCGTAACGCAGTGGTTAGAATACTTGGAAAAATCAATTATAAAGGTGATATTCTCTTGAAGATTGAAGGTTCAATTCTCAGTGTGGGCGACTGAAAAATTACAATTGCGAATTACTTATGACCTCTATTCAGTCATGGTTGACGGAACAAGAGCATGCTAGCCCGTGAAATAAATAAAGGGTCCCATTCGAAATTCGGCAGAAACATTCCCAAGTTTGACAAAATAGACCTGAAGAAAGTTGGAGGTTACATCGACTGAAACGTTCTGAAAATGACACCCAAGATGCAAACAGTAGCCCGAAGAATCAAAATAATACGAAAAGTTGTTGACTCTTATTTCATAAAAGTTTTATTTTATCTCACAATCAAACTTGAACTCCGAAGCTGAGCCTAAAAATCAGATGCCTTTGTAATACCCATATATACTCGATCTGTTGTTGCGCCCACTTAATTATCCATCCATCGACAGTCCATAGTCACTAGGTATGTGATAATAATAAAGAGGGAACGCGCCAAAAACAAAGAGCACAAAAAAACTAAGAACGAACAAACAACAACAACAAAACAGATTGGTATAAAGAAAGAAAGAAACTAGAGAAATATTTTCTTTGCATACTATTGTGAATTAGGGCACTAAAATCTATTCATAGCAACGGGAATCTTATTTTGGATACGAAGGTTGTAAATAGTAAATTCACCAGGATTATTAAACGCACGAATCCAATTCAAATACTTATGTTTGAGTTGTTAGACCCTCATCCACCCCAACGTATAATAATATTTAAAAATACTAGCTATATATGCCTAGCGGTGTTGCTAGGTAGAAAAATATTGGAGTGCGGAGAGTTTAGTCACATACTATTTAAGATACACCAGATATCCCAACTTCTTACGATTTTCTTGACTGTAAATAACACGTTGGATTCTTGGACGCATAAAATACATCAATTTTCGTCTATGAAAATTAAACGAAAAGAAATTGCTTAAAGAGAAAATAACTCTCACATCTTAAATAAATAAACTTACTTCCGTTGTTAAAGGAAACTATTGTAGTGTAATAATTACTGAAAATAATTCAATTAACTATAAATTCAATACAAGTAAATTAAATAAATCAAATTTAAATCATAGTTCTAAATAGAGCAATAGAAAATTCTATTACAACAAACAATTAATAACATATACGTTATTATTAAAAAAAGATTTTCTTTAATGTAATATACCAATGAAGTTATTCCTTGAATGCAGAATTCTTTTAAATAAATACTATATATAGAAATCGTGGAATGTAAGTGTGTAAATGTCCGTTTTTAGTATGAGCATTTTGAAACAATATACCTTTTGTATATATTAATCAAATTGTGAACACATACAGGAATACGACTTTTATTATAATAGATATGTATACATGTATGCATATATACTACAAGATTAATCAAGCTCGGACGATCCACAGAGTTTTATAATTATTACGATTATATAAAATACTAGCAGTCCGCCCGTCATTACCCGGCATTGCTCGGACGTAAAATACACTTAAATATATTTTGATAACTGTAGATATCGTATTTATTATTATACTAGACTATCCGTGACACGTTGGGTCAGTATATTATATTAGCTATGGAATTAATATTTGAGCGTGACACTTGTGACGTAAAGAATATATTTTTTTGTGATATAACAGAAACATTTCTATGAAATTATATTGAAATAAAAAAGAATATAGATAGATGCCTATGAGTCGTTTTGTTTATAAATGTTTATTTTTGAAAAAAATAAAACTTACAGCCATTGAATTATAAGTGGTTTGTCATACTTATAACTAAATGTGCACTGAACATATACCATAATACTTAAAGTTAAATTCAAATTTTGATATATCTTTTAATTTAAACGCGAAAAAAAAAAACAATTGGGACGCTGAAACGTACACAGTAAAACAATACGTTTTATTGTCGCGTTGATTATTTATCTGTAACGCAAATTAAAAGAAAAAACATATTTTCGTGGTTATTTATTTATGTGTGTGGTGTAGAAGAAAATGTATGAATGCTTTTAAGAAAGGGATATTAAAAAATGGAGAATAAAAAAAATTAGGAAGGTGATCGCCGTTTTAAAATGCTCTTATGGTTGTAAACGGGTTATAGTAGATTTATTTGTAAGAAAAAATGCGTTCAAATAACTTAAACGTAATACGGAAACGAACGATGTAAAAAAGCAGAAAGTATTAACAATTGTTTATTTGGATAATTTAAACGCGAAAAAAAAAATCGGGATGCTGAAAATATACACAGTAAAACAATACGTTTTATTGTCGCGTTGATTATTTAGTATAATATATATCGTATACATGAAACAGGTCGATGATTATACGTATTATTTGTAATCACGTTTTGCGTTTGCTTCCCATATCTTGAAGTTTTTTATTCAATAAATTTAAGATATTCGCTTTACTAAGGACGTCCGTTTGTTCGAACGAAACTGGTCCAGCAATTTGTGTTTATTTGTTTACGCTGTTATGGGTTTATGTACGGATGCGCAGCCGGAAGCCGTAAACCGGATGTTGGGTTACAATAGCCGTTAAAAGGTTATTTGAGTTTTATAATTATATAAATTATATGGGACCCAATATTCAATAATGATTTAAAATATTGAAAAAAAATTACTCATGCGCCACCACCGAGAATCGAAATCAAAACTTTTAGTTTACGATTTATTTTTCCTTTGACGTCATGACTGAGCCATGAAGACGTTTACTGCAAGGCCAAAAATTAAAACATATACCAATAGCTACTACGTTACGCATGCATATTCGCAATGTCGTCGTTCGACCTTCACCTGGCAAATTCCATTTTTTTTTAATTACCACAGTTTTGCACCGGTAGGACTAATAACAACACCCCATTTTTGGGACTAATTTACCATATTTGTTCAAAATGTTCTGTGTATGTCTATTTAGCAGTTTTGCATGGTGCTGAACTCAAATTTAAATATTTTAAGGCCTTGGGGGGATGATGGACTTAGTCATTTCTTTATTTCCATGCGCAGAACTCAAATTTACATATGTTAAGGCCTAAAACTGCACCGTTGATTCATTTTCACACGGATTTGACTTCCCCTGAGGACTTTTTGGGCTAAATGGGGGGGGGGTGATGTTCGACTTAGTCATTTTTTTATGTCTCGTTCGCTGTGCACTCACATGGGACCATGCATTCTTCACTTAAAAAAAAAAAAAATCAAATCCTTCATACACTTCTGATTAAAGATTTAAGACGACTTGAAAATCTTTAAATAGAAATCTCTTTTTAAACACAGATTTTAAACTCCTCTCACTTAAGGTTACCAATACTACAACCTAAAAGGTTATGGGTAAAAAAAAGGTACACTCGAAACATTTAATTCAGAAATTTATATTTTTATAAAATGAGGCACTTTACACTTGTTCAGAATTATGACCAGGAATATAGATAGTTTCTTAGATCAGTTACAGATTGGGCATCACTGCGTAAAGGTGTCACCATGTCATAAAGCAAGCAAACTTACTGAAGTTGAGCATGCTCGAATTCTAGATTTCCATAAACAACGTTTGTCACAGCAGGTGATCGCAATTAAAGTAAATCACAGTAAAATTGTGATTTGCAAAATTTTAAAGAACAGTGAGAATTATGGAAAAGTAAAATCCACTGGTAGCCCCCCCCCCCGAATTCTCCTGCATTGAGAAGGAGAATAAGACATGTTGTTGTGAAAGACAGGGGACTTTTTTCTAGTCAAATTAAGACAGTCATAGATGCTGATTGCAGTCCAGTAATCATCAGAGCACACATACGACAAACGCATGGTAAATAAAAAGCGTAAACAAATTCTTCGTTTGTTCTCAAATCACAAGATGGACCGCTTAAGGTTTGGTAGTGAATACCAAACACGAGACGTTGAGAAGTGGAAGAGAGTCGTGTTTTCTGATAAGAAAAAAAAACAATCTAGATAGTCCTGATGGCTTCCAACGATATTGGCATAACAAAAACATGCATTCTGAAATTTTCCCCACATGTGGTGGAGGATCCCTAATGTTATGAGGTGTCTTTTCTTACAGAGGGACGATGGAGCTCCAGGTGGTGCATGGTCGCCAGACATCAGCTAGTTATGTTCGCATGCTATAAAAAAGCATTGTTGGTAATGGAGGACTGGAGGGCCATCATTTGTATGGGGATGGATGGTTATTCCAAGAAAATAATACTGCAATCCACGCTACACGACGGACCTTAATTCTGGAAGAACATGGGTCCATCTCTTAGAATATCCTGCATGCTCATTGAACTAGAGCCGAATTGAAATGTTAGGGGGTAAATGACAAGAGATTTTTTTTATCGAAATGGCAAACACTATTCAACAAAAAATGAACTCCATTAAGCCATCTTCAGAAACTGAACCAACATCCCCCGCACCTTAATGGAAACACTTATTTCAAGATGCCCCAAACAATTTTTGAAGACATCAAAACCAGTGGAGTTAGAACTCATTATAAAATTTAGTTGTTGAATGTTTCATACACTTTTCGTACAATTTTGTAGAATTTATACTCCTGGTTTTATAATTTTGATCAAGTGTAAAACGCCTTTGCTTATAAAAATATAAATTTCTGAATTAAATCAAGGTCGTTTTGGTGGATTTTCTTTTTTTAATTAAATATTTCTTTTAATCAAATATATTTTTTTGTTGATTGTTTTTGAATCAAATATATTTTTGGTTGATTTTTTTAAAATCAAATACGTATATTTTTTATTGTTTTAAAATAAAATATATTTTTTATTGATTGTTTTTGAATGAAATGTTTTTTAGTGGATTGTTTTATATAAGGATCAATTTATCTATATTTAATACTTTAATTTCATCAAAGTTGGTTAAATGTCCTTTTTGATTTCTTGGTCCAGTCTGGGACACACCACAGTGCACCGGGACGAAGCTTTATAGGTTTCACTGCAGTGACTGAGTCCACAATAAATTTGTTGATTGTATAAAATCATGTTTATATCATGTGTTGAATTAATGTTTTAAATGCAAAAGTTATGTATCATGATGCAGTTGAGCTCGAAACAAAACTTTTATTTTGATCGCACCCCTGTTTATAACAAAGAACCTGTTGATGTTATACACCGAACCCTTTTAGCTATGCAGTGATAACACTTTTAAAATACATTTTCAATGTTGACTATATCAGGGTGTTAACTTTGGTTAAATCGAACTGTTCCTTCTTTTAATCAGATTTTTTTCGATTATCGATGATATTTATCGGAGATATTCCGATACAACACTCCCTTATACACAAAGTACATCGTGTGAAATTAAAAAAAAAATTCAGAGTCCATAGTGAAGTCTCTCTCTCTCCCTCCCTCTCTCTCTCTTACCCACACACAAGCACACAGACACACAGACACACAGTATGCTGGTTATATATAAGCAGAGAAACAATATCCACTACTACTTGTCTCTGCTTTACTGCAGATACCAGATCAGGCTGTCTGAAGATGCCGGCCCCCCTTACTTAAAAAGCAGCAAACATTTGTTATTGTTATTTTCCCTTTGCAAAACTTAAACATGTTTTGCGAACTCATAAAAAGATTATTTTCTCTATCAAACAACCAAACAAAACTGAACACTACGAATAAATACATGAAAATATAAACAACATGAAGCATAAAAACCCTTAGGAAAATAACTAGATTCGACATAAAATAACATAAAAAACGATTGACATGTCCTAAAACAAAACAAACAAAACACTATAAGTATTTGACTATACAAGGAAGTTAAAGAATAAAAACTTTTACTAAAATAACCGAATTCGGCATTAAATCATTCTAAAAGGGTTTTATATATTATGCAGTAAAACAACAACGCAATCAAAACTTTTCTCTGCAGAAAAACCTCAATTCAAAATTTGATAGAAACCCAATAGGTTAACAAGTAAATTATTATAACTCCCTACTTACTTGCATATCCATGAAGACAGAGGTTGATATAATGCCGTTGTTTTGTAATGTGAAGAAAATCCAGTTTACCCAAAATGACCATTTTGATTCGGACAAAAATTAAAATTGTCTAAGCCTATAACGATAGAGTGCGGTATTAAAACTGATACTACACTTTGCCCCTATCCAACAGAAAAAGTTACTTTATTACAAAAATTTTGCCAATTTTTTTGTTATGCATTAAATGTTGATAAATTATTTAATCAAATAACATCTCTTTTCCTCAAGAAACGTAAATAAATTTTAGTTTTGTTTTTCACAAGATGATTTAAGCAAATAATCGTTCTTTTTACGACGCCATACAGGAAATCCACTGTTATGAAATAACTTTTTTGTTCACAGAAAAATAAAAGTTTTTAACCAATTTTTTGCTTAATCTTTTTTTGTTATAGGGTTGTTTTCTTTATATTAATGATATCGCCTCGTTGTGAGATAACAAGTATATCACATAAATTATTTTACCCACTGACATGCTTGTTTGTGAACAACCTTTGTACAACATCATCTAAACTTTATACTACATCATCTAAACTTTGTACAACATCATATAAACTTTATACATCACCATCTAAACTTTGTACATCATCATCTAAACTTTATACATCATCATCTAAACTTTATACAACATCATCTAAACTTTGTACAACATCATCTAAACTTTATACATCATCATCTAAACTTTGTACATCATCATCGAAACTTTATACATCATCATCTAAACTTTATACATCACCATCTAAACTTTGTACATCACCATCTAAACTTTGTACAACATCATCTAAACTTTATACATCATTATTAAACTTTATACATCACCATCTAAATTTTGTACATCATCATCTAATCTTTATGCATCACCATCTAAACTTTGTACATCATCATCTAAACTTTGTACAACATCATCTAAACTTTGTACATCATTATTTAAACTTTATACATCACCATCTAAATTTTGTACATCATCTAATCTTTATACATCACCATCTAAACTTTTTACATCATCATCTAAACTTTGTACATCATCATCTAAACTTTGTACATCACCATCTAAACTTTGTACATCATCATCTAAACTTTATACAACATCATACTAACTTTGTACTTCATCATCTAATCTTCATACAACATCATCTAAACTTTGTACATCATCATCTAAACTTTGTACATCATCATCTAAACTTTGTACAACATCATCTAAACTTTGTACATCATCATCTAATCTTCATACAACATCATCTAAACTTTGTACATCATCATCTAAACTTTGTACATCATCATCTAATCTTTATACAACATCATCTAAACTTTGTACAACATCATCTAAACTTTATACAACATCATCTAAACTTTATACAAAATCATCTAAACTTTGTACATCATCATCTAAACTTTATACATACTCATCTAAACTTTGTACATCATCATCTAAACTTTATACATCATCATCTAAACTTTATACATCATCATCTAAACTTTATACATCACCATCTAAACTTTGTACAACATCATCTAAACTTTATACAACATCATCTAAACTTTGTACATCATCATCTAAACTTTGTACATCATCATCTAATCTTTATACAACATCATCTAAACTTTGTACAACATCATCTAAACTTTATACAACATCATCTAAACTTTATACAACATCATCTAAACTTTGTACATCATCATCTAAACTTTATACAACATCATCTAAACTTTATACATCATCATCTAAACTTTGTACATCATCATCTAATCTTTATACATCATCATCTAAACTTTGTACATCATCATCTAAACTTTATACAACATAATCTAAACTTTATACAACATCATCTAAACTTTGTACATCATCATCTAAACTATGTACATCACCATCTAAACTTTGTACATCACCATCTAAACTTTGTACATCACCATCTAAACTTTATACATCATCATCTAAACTTTGTAGATAACAATCTAAACTTTTTAAATCACCATCTAAACTTTGTACATCATCATCTAAACTAAACACATTATCATCTGAACTTTTTACATCACCATCTGAACTTTATACATCATCATCTAAACTTTGTAGATCACAATCTACACTTTTTAAATCACCATCTAAACTTTGTACATCATCATCTAAACTTTGTACATTATCATCTGAACTTTTTACATCAACATCTGAACTTTATACATCATCATCTAAACATTGTACATTACGACCTACACTTTATACATCACCATCTAAACTTTGTACATAATCATCTAAACATTATACATCATTATTTAAACTTTGTACATCACCATCTAAACTTTATACATCATCATCTAAACATTGTACATTACGATCTAAACTTTATACATCACCATCTAAACTTTGTACATCACCATCTAAACTTTATACATCATTATTTAAACTTTGTACATCACCATCTAAACTTTATACATCATCATCTAAACATTGTACATTACGATCTAAACTTTATACATCACCATCTAAACTTTGTACATCACCATCTAAACTTTATACATCATCATCTAAACTTTGTACATCACCATCTAAACTTTATACATCCTCATCTAAACTTTGTACATCACCATCTAAACTTTATACATCATCATCTAAACTTTGTACATCACCATCTAAACTTTATACATCACCTTCTAAACATTGTACAACATCATCTAAACTTTGTACATCACCATCTAAATTTTGTACATAATAATCTAATCTTTATACATCACCATCTAAACTTTGTACATCACCATCTAAACTTTATACAACATCATCTAAACTTTATACATCACCATCTAAACTTTGTACATCACCATCTAAACTTTGTACATCACTATCTGAACTTTATACATCATAATCTAAACTTTGTACATCACAATCTAAACTTTTTAAATCCCCATCTAAACTTTGTACATCATCATCTAAACTTTATACATCATCATCTAAACTTTATACATAATCATCTAAACTTTGTACATCATCATCTAAACTTTATACATAATAATCTAAACTTTATACATCATCATCTAAACTTTGTACATAACCATCTAAACCTTATACATCACCATCTAAACTTTATACATAATCATCTAAACTTAATACATAATAATCTAAACTTTGTACATCATCATCTAAACTTTATACATCACCATCTAAACTTTATACATCACCATCTAAACTTTGTACATCACCATCTAAACCTTATACATCACCATCTACACTTTGTACACCATGATCTAAACTTTATACATAATCATCTAAACTTTATACATCATCATCTGAACTTTATACATCATCATCTAAACTTTGTACATCACAATCTAAACTTTTTAAATCACCATCTAAACCTTGTACATCATCATCCAATCTTTGTACATCACCATCTAAGCTTTGTACATTATCATATGAACTTTTTACATCAACATCTGAACTTTATACATCATCTAAACTTTATACATCATCATCTAAACTTTATACAACATCATATAAACTTTGTACATCATCATCTAATCTTCATACAACATCATCTAAACTTTGTACATCATCATCTAAACTTTGTACATCATCATCTAAACTTTGTACAACATCATCTAAACTTTGTACATCATCATCTAATCTTCATACAACATCATCTAAACTTTGTACATCATCATCTAAACTTTGTACATCATCATCTAATCTTTATACAACATCATCTAAACTTTGTACAACATCATCTAAACTTTATACAACATCATCTAAACTTTAT
The DNA here is from genome assembly GCF_053919585.1 of Euprymna scolopes. Classification (NCBI taxonomy): domain Eukaryota; kingdom Metazoa; phylum Mollusca; class Cephalopoda; order Sepiida; family Sepiolidae; genus Euprymna; species Euprymna scolopes. The sequence goes on along the minus strand of NC_136494.1, from coordinate 70,916,702 downwards.
ACAACATCATCTAAACTTTGTACATCATCATCTAAACTTTATACATACTCATCTAAACTTTGTACATCATCATCTAAACTTTATACATCATCATCTAAACTTTATACATCATCATCTAAACTTTATACATCACCATCTCAACTTTGTACATCATCATCTAAACTTTATACAACATCATCTAAACTTTGTACATCATCATCTAAACTTTGTACATCATCATCTAATCTTTATATAACATCATCTAAACTTTGTACAACACCATCTAAACTTTATACAACATAATCTAAACTTTATACAACATCATCTAAACTTTGTACATCATCATCTAAACTTTATACAACATCATCTAAACTTTGTACATCATCATCTAAACTTTGTACATCATAATCTAATCTTTATATATCATCATCTAAACTTTGTACATCATCATCTAAACTTTATACAACATCATCTAAACTTTATACATCATCATCTAAACTTTGTACATCATCATCTAAACTATGTACATCACCATCTAAACATTGTACATCACCATCTAAACTTTGTACATCACCATCTAAACTTTATACCTCATCATCTAAACTTTGTAGATCACAATCTAAACTTTTTAAATCACCATCTAAACTTTGTACATCATCATCTAAACTTTGTACATTATCATCTGAACTTTTTACATCAACATCTGAACTTTATACATCATTATCTAAACTTTGTAGATCACAATCTACACTTTTTAAATCACCATCTAAACTTTGTACATCATCATCTAAACTTTGTACATTATCATCTGAACTTTTTACATCAACATCTGAACTTTATACATCATCATCTAAACATTGTACATTACGATCTAAACTTTATACATCACCATCTAAACTTTGTACATAATCATCTAAACTTTATACATCATTATTTAAACTTTGTACATCACCATCTAAACTTTATACATCATCATCTAAACATTGTACATTACGATCTAAACTTTATACATCACCATCTAAACTTTGTACATCACCATCTAAACTTTATACATCATCATCTAAACTTTGTACATCACCATCTAAACTTTATACATCCTCATCTAAACTTTGTACATCACCATCTAAACTTTATACATCATCATCTAAACTTTGTACATCACCATCTAAACTTTATACATCACCTTCTAAACATTGTACAACATCATCTAAACTTTGTACATCACCATCTAAATTTTGTACATAATAATCTAATCTTTATACATCACCATCTAAACTTTGTACATCACCATCTAAACTTTATACAACATCATCTAAACTTTATACATCACCATCTAAACTTTGTACATCACCATCTAAACTTTGTACATCACTATCTGAACTTTATACATCATCATCTAAACTTTGTACATCACAATCTAAACTTTTTAAATCACCATCTAAACTTTGTACATCATCATCTAAACTTTATACATCATCATCTAAACTTTATACATAATCATCCTAACTTTGTACATCATCATCTAAACTTTGTACATTATCATCTAAACTTTATACATCATCATCTAAACTTTATACATCATCATCTAACCTTTGTACATCACAATCTAAACTTTTTAAATCACCATCTAAACTTTGTACATCATCATCTAAACGTTATACATCACCATCTAAACTTTAGACATAATCATCTAAACTTTATACATCATCATCTAAACTTTATACATAATAATCTAAACTTTATACATCATCATCTAAACTTTGTACATAACCATCTAAACCTTATACATCACCATCTAAACTTTATACATAGTCATCTAAACTTTATACATAATCATCTAAACTTTGTACATCATCATCTAAACTTTATACATCACCATCTAAACTTTATACATCACCATCTAAACTTTGTACATCACCATCTAAACCTTATACATCACCATCTACACTTTGTACACCATGATCTAAACTTTATACATAATCATCTAAACTTTATACATCATCATCTGAACTTTATACATCATCATCTAACCTTTGTACATCACAATCTAAACTTTTTAAATCACCATCTAAACTTTGTACATCATCATCTAAACTTTATACATCATCATCTAAACTTTATACATAATCATCTAAACTTTGTACATCATCATCTAAACTTTGTACATTATCATCTAAACTTTATACATCATCATCTAAACTTTATACATCATCATCTAACCTTTGTACATCACAATCTAAACTTTTTAAATCACAATCTAAACTTTGTACATCATCATCTAAACTTTATACATCACCATCTAAACTTTAGACATAATCATCTAAACTTTATACATAATCATCTAAACTTTATACATAATAATCTAAACTTTATACATCATCATCTAAACTTTGTACATAACCATCTAAACCTTATACATCAACATCTAAACTTCATACATAATCATCTAAACTTTATACATAATCATCTAAACTTTGTACATCATCATCTAAACTTTATACATCACCATCTCAATTTATACATCACCATCTAAACTTTGTACATCACCATCTAAACCTTATACATCACCATCTACACTTTGTACACCATGATCTAAACTTTATACATAATCATCTAAACTTTATACATCACCATCTAAACTTTATACATAATCATCTAAACTTTATACATCATCATCTGAACTTTATACATCATCATCTAACCTTTGTACATCACAATCTAAACTTTTTAAATCACCATCTAAACTTTGTACATCATCATCTAAACTTTATACATCATCATCTAAACTTTATACATAATCATCTAAACTTTGTACATCATCATCTAAACTTTGTACATTATCATCTCAACTTTATACATCATCATCTAAACTTTATACATCATCATCTAACCTTTGTACATCACAATCTAAACTTTTTAAATCACAATCTAAACTTTGTACATCATCATCTAAACTTTATACATCACCATCTAAACTTTATACATCATCATCTAAACTTAATACATCATCATCTGAACTTTGTACATCATCATCTAAACTTTGTACAACATCATCTAAACTTTATACATCACCATCTTAACTTTATACATCATCATCAAAACTTTATACATCCTCATCTAAACTTTGTACATCATCATCTAAACTTTATACATCATCATCTAAACGTTATACATCACCATCTTAATTTTGTACATCATCATCTAATCTTTATACATCACCATCTAAACTTTGTACATCATCATCTAAACTTTGTACATCATCATCCAAACTTTATACAACGTCATCTAAACTTTGTACTACATCATCTAAACTTTATACATCACCATCTAAACTTTGTACATCATCATCTAAACTTTATACATCATCATCTAAACTTTATACAACATCATCTGAACTTTGTACAACACCATCTAAACTTTATACATCATCATCTAAACTTTATACATACTCATCTAAACTTTATACATCACCATCTAAACTTTATACATCACCATCTAAACTTTGTACAACATCATCTAAACTTTGTACATCATTATTTAAACTTTATATATCACCATCTAAATTTAGTACATCATCATCTAATCTTTATACATCACCATCTGAACTTTGTACATAATAATCTAAACTTTGTACAACATCATCTAAACTTTGTACATCATTATTTAAACTTTATACATCACCATCTAAACTTTGTACATCATCTAATCTTTATACAACATCATCTAAACTTTGTACATCATCATCTAAACTTTATACAACATCATCTAAACTTTGTACATCATCATCTAAACTTTGTACATCACCATCTAAACTTTGTAAATCACCATCTGAACTTTGTACATCATCATCTAAACTTTATACATCATCATCTAAACTTTGTAAATCGCAATCTAAACTTTTTAAATCACCATCTAAATTTTGTACATCATCATCGAAACTTTGTACATTATCATCTGAACTTTTTACATCAACATCTGAACTTTATACATCATCATCTAAACTTTGTAGATCACAATCTAAACTTTTTTAATCACCATCTAAACTTTGTACATCATCATCTAAACTTTGTACATCATCATCTAAACTTTGTACATTATCATCTGAACTGTTTACATCAATATCTGAACTTTATACATCATCATCTAAACTTTGTACATTACGATCTAAACTTTATACATCACAATCTAAACTTTGTACATAATAATCTAAACTTTATACATCACCATCTAAACTTTTTACATCACCATCTAAACTTTATACATCACCATCTAAACTTTATACATCACCATCTAAACTTTGTACAACATCATCTAATCTTTGTACATCACCATCTAAATTTTGTACATAATAATCTAATCTTTATACATCACCATCTAAACTTTGTACATCATCATCTAAACTTTATACAACATCATCTAAACTTTATACATCACCATCTAAACTTTGTACATCACCATCTAAACTTTGTACATCCCCATCTGAACTTTATACATCATCATCTAAACTTTGTACATCACAATCTAAACTTTTTAAATCACCATCTAAACCTTGTACATCATCATCCAATCTTTGTACATCACCATCTAAGCTTTGTACATCATCATCTAAACTTTATACATAATCATCTAAACTTTGTACATCATCATCTAAACTTTGTACATTATCATCTAAACTTTATACATCATCATCTAAACTTTATACATCATCATCTAACCTTTGTACATCACAATCTAAACTTTTTAAATCACCATCTAAACTTTGTACATCATCATCTAAACTTTATACATCACCATCTAAACTTTAGACATAATCATCTAAACTTTATACATCATCATCTAAACTTTATACATAATAATCTAAACTTTATACATCATCATCTAAACTTTGTACATAACCATCTAAACCTTATACATCACTATCTAAACTTTATACATAATCATCTAAACTTTATACATAATAATCTAAACTTTCTCCATCATCATCTAAACTTTATACATCACCATCTAAACTTTATACATCACCATCTAAACTTTGTACATCACCATCTAAACCTTATACATCACCATCTACACTTTGTACACCATGATCTAAACTTTATACATAATCATCTAAACTTTATACATCATCATCTGAACTTTATACATCATCATCTAAACTTTGTACATCACAATCTAAACTTTTTAAATCACCATCTAAACCTTGTACATCATCATCCAATCTTTGTACATCACCATCTAAGCTTTGTACATTATCATATGAACTTTTTACATCAACATCTGAACTTTATACATCATCTAAACTTTATACATCATCATCTAAACTTTATACAACATCATATAAACTTTGTAAATCATCATCTAAACTTTGTACATCATCATCTAAACTTTGTACAACATCATCTAAACTTTGTACATCATCATCTAATCTTCATACAACATCATCTAAACTTTGTACATCATCATCTAAACTTTGTACATCATCATCTAAACTTTGTACAACATCATCTAAACTTTGTACATCATCATCTAATCTTCATACAACATCATCTAAACTTTGTACATCATCATCTAAACTTTGTACATCATCATCTAATCTTTATACAACATCATCTAAACTTTGTACAACATCATCTAAACTTTATACAACATCATCTAAACTTTATACAACATCATCTAAACTTTGTACATCATCATCTAAACTTTATACATACTCATCTAAACTTTGTACATCATCATCTAAACTTTATACATCATCATCTAAACTTTATACATCATCATCTAAACTTTATACATCACCATCTTAACTTTGTACATCATCATCTAAACTTTATACATCATCATCTAAACTTTATACATCATCATCTAAACTTTATACATCACCATCTTAACTTTGTACATCATCATCTAAACTTTATACAACATCATCTAAACTTTGTACATCATCATCTAAACTTTGTACATCATCATCTAATCTTTATATAACATCATCTAAACTTTGTACAACATGATCTAAACTTTGTACATCATCATCTAAACTTTGTACATCATCATCTAATCTTTATACATCATCATCTAAACTTTGTACATCATCATCTAAACTTTATACAACATCATCTAAACTTTATACATCATCATCTAAACTTTGTACATCATCATCTAAACTATGTACATCACCATCTAAACTTTGTACATCACCATCTAAACTTTGTACATCACCATCTAAACTTTATACCTCATCATCTAAACTTTGTAGATCACAATCTAAACTTTTTAAATCACCATCTAAACTTTGTACATCATCATCTAAACTTTGTACATTATCATCTGAACTTTTTACATCAACATCTGAACTTTATACATCATTATATAAACTTTGTAGATCACAATCTACACTTTTTAAATCACCATCTAAACTTTGTACATCATCATCTAAACTTTGTACATTATCATCTGAACTTTTTACATCAACATCTGAACTTTATACATCATCATCTAAACATTGTACATTACGATCTAAACTTTATACATCACCATCTAAACTTTGTACATAATCATCTAAACTTTATACATCATTATTTAAACTTTGTACATCACCATCTAAACTTTATACATCATCATCTAAACATTGTACATTACGATCTAAACTTTATACATCACCATCTAAACTTTGTACATCACCATCTAAACTTTCTACATCATCATCTAAACTTTGTACATCACCATCTAAACTTTATACATCCTCATCTAAACTTTGTACATCACCATCTAAACTTTATACATCATCATCTAAACTTTGTACATCACCATCTAAACTTTATACATCACCTTCTAAACATTGTACAACATCATCTAAACTTTGTACATCACCATCTAAATTTTGTACATAATAATCTAATCTTTATACATCACCATCTAAACTTTGTACATCACCATCTAAACTTTATACAACATCATCTAAACTTTATACATCACCATCTAAACTTTGTACATCACCATCTAAACTTTGTACATCACTATCTGAACTTTATACATCATCATCTAAACTTTGTACATCACAATCTAAACTTTTTAAATCACCATCTAAACTTTGTACATCATCATCTAAACTTTATACATCATCATCTAAACTTTATACATAATCATCTAAACTTTGTACATCATCATCTAAACTTTGTACATTATCATCTAAACTTTATACATCATCATCTAAACTTTATACATCATCATCTAACCTTTGTACATCACAATCTAAACTTTTTAAATCACCATCTAAACTTTGTACATCATCATCTAAACGTTATACATCACCATCTAAACTTTAGACATAATCATCTAAACTTTATACATCATCATCTAAACTTTATACATAATAATCTAAACTTTATACATCATCATCTAAACTTTGTACATAACCATCTAAACCTTATACATCACCATCTAAACTTTATACATAGTCATCTAAACTTTATACATAATCATCTAAACTTAGTACATCATCATCTAAACTTTATACATCACCATCTAAACTTTATACATCACCATCTAAACTTTGTACATCACCATCTAAACCTTATACATCACCATCTACACTTTGTACACCATGATCTAAACTTTATACATAATCATCTAAACTTTATACATCATCATCTGAACTTTATACATCATCATCTAACCTTTGTACATCACAATCTAAACTTTTTAAATCACCATCTAAACTTTGTACATCATCATCTAAACTTTATACATCATCATCTAAACTTTATACATAATCATCTAAACTTTGTACATCATCATCTAAACTTTGTACATTATCATCTCAACTTTATACATCATCATCTAAACTTTATACATCATCATCTAACCTTTGTACATCACAATCTAAACTTTTTAAATCACCATCTAAACTTTGTACATCATCATCTAAACTTTATACATCACCATCTAAACTTTAGACATAATCATCTAAACTTTTTACATAATCATCTAAACTTTATACATAATAATCTAAACTTTATACATCATCATCTAAACTTTGTACATAACCATCTAAACCTTATACATCACCATCTAAACTTCATACATAATAATCTAAACTTTATACATAATCATCTAAACTTTGTACATCATCATCTAAACTTTATACATCACCATCTCAACTTTATACATCACCATCTAAACTTTGTACATCACCATCTAAACCTTATACATCACCATCTACACTTTGTACACCATGATCTAAACTTTATACATAATCATCTAAACTTTATACATCACCATCTAAACTTTATACATAATCATCTAAACTTTATACATCATCATCTAAACTTTATACATCATCATCTAAACTTTGTACATCACCATCTAAACTTTATACATCATCATCTAAACTTAATACATCATCATCTGAACTTTGTACATCATCATCTAAACTTTGTACAACATCATCTAAACTTTATACATCACCATCTTAACTTTATACATCATCATCAAAACTTTATACATCCTCATCTAAACTTTGTACATCATCATCTAAACTTTATACATCATCATCTAAACGTTATACATCACCATCTTAATTTTGTACATCATCATCTAATCTTTATACATCACCATCTAAACTTTGTACATGATCATCTAAACTTTGTACATCATCATCCAAACTTTATACAACATCATCTAAACTTTGTACTACATCATCTAAACTTTATACATCACCATCTAAACTTTGTACATCATCATCTAAACTTTATACATCATCATCTAAACTTTATACAACATCATCTGAACTTTGTACAACACCATCTAAACTTTATACATCATCATCTAAACTTTATACATACTCATCTAAACTTTATACATCACCATCTAAACTTTATACATCACCATCTAAACTTTGTACAACATCATCTAAACTTTGTACATCATTATTTAAACTTTATATATCACCATCTAAATTTAGTACATCATCATCTAATCTTTATACATCACCATCTAAACTTTGTACATCATAATTTAAACTTTGTACAACATCATCTAAACTTTGTACATCATTATTTAAACTTTATACATCACCATCTAAACTTTGTACATCATCTAATCTTTATACAACATCATCTAAACTTTGTACATCATCATCTAAACTTTATACAACATCATCTAAACTTTGTACATCATCATCTAAACTTTGTACATCACCATCTAAACTTTGTAAATCACTATCTGAACTTTGTACATCATCATCTAAACTTTATACATCATCATCTAAACTTTGTAAATCGCAATCTAAACTTTTTAAATCACCATCTAAATTTTGTACATCATCATCTAAACTTTGTACATTATCATCTGAACTTTTTACATCAACATCTGAACTTTATACATCATCATCTAAACTTTGTAGATCACAATCTAAACTTTGTACATTATCATCTGAACTGTTTACATCAATATCTGAACTTTATACATCATCATCTAAACTTTGTACATTACGATCTAAACTTTATACATCACCATCTAAACTTTGTACATAATCATCTAAACTTTGTACAACATCATCTAATCTTTGTACATCACCATCTAAATTTTGTACATAATAATCTAATCTTTATACATCACCATCTAAACTTTGTACATCATCATCTAAACTTTATACAACATCATCTAAACTTTATACATCACCATCTAAACTTTGTACATCACCATCTAAACTTTGTACATCCCCATCTGAACTTTATACATCATCATCTAAACTTTGTACATCACAATCTAAACTTTTTAAATCACCATCTAAACTTTGTACATCATCATCCAATCTTTGTACATCACCATCTAAGCTTTGTACATTATCATATGAACTTTTTACATCAACATCTGAACTTTATACATCATCATCTAAACTTTATACATCATCATCTAAACTTTATATATCACCATCTAAACTTTGTACATCACCATCTAAACTTTGTACATCATCATCTAAGCTTTATACATCACCATCTAAACTTTATACATCATCATCTAATCTTTATACATCACCATCTAAACTTTGTACATCACCATCTCAACTTTGTACATTACGATCTAAACTTTATACATCACCATCTAAACTTTATACATCACAATCTAAACTTTATACCTCATCATCTAAACTTTGTACATCACCACCTAAACTTTGTACATCATCTAAACTTGCCTGAAAATGTCTTTCTCTCAATCATCATCGAACATTCAATTGCATTTTTGTTTGCATTTTTTCTTCTCTCTTGACAGGAAATAATGTCTCCCTTGGTAAGTTTAATACGTTCACAAATCGTACTGTAATTCAATTAAAAAGTTGTTTTACTTGTTTACAGGAATTTCACAATTGCATTGAAACATGTCTGCTGACAATTTGTTGGCTTATAACGTCGGCGTCTATCGTCTGCTCACCGTAACCTGTAGCAAGATGCCGATGCGGCGTTGCCGGGAATTGGTTGGTTGGTTGATTGTTTTTGTTTTACGGCATATCAACCCTTTTTGGGTTATTTAATGCCGAATCCAAAGATTTTGAAGAAAATTTTTTTAATAGAATATATTTGTTGTTTTCAAGTCGGTTTCTATTTAACCCGTAGTTGGAACCCTAACATGTACTACCACTCCGGGTCAGAGTGGACCTGGGAGCAATGGTAATTAAAGGGTGGCTCCACACTCCCCAAAGCTCACAAGCTGGGGCCTTACCATTGGATATAGTTTAAGGTCATATCCAGGACCCCACTGAGGGACCTTTACCCTCTGCAGGTAGGCAGTCGGTGTATTCTAATGCCCCACCGACACGGCCACCGGGAATTGGGTCGTATTCAGGATAAGTACCCGTATCATAATGGGCCACTGAACAGTTGAGTTAAAAAGCATCGATAATGTGTGCACGTTATACCCCAACGCGAGCACAGGCGAACGAGATTAGCAACTGTTAGAATAGAGACTAGAAATTATGACATTCAAATTAGATGAGATCTAAAAGCACGGTGTATTAAATAAAAAGGGTAAAAAAAATTAAAAGTGACAGTGTTAAAATGTCCTCTTGTCAATACAACACACGGAAGTCTTTTTTCCTTTCTTTCCTCAACTTGCAATAAATCCTCGTGTATTCAATATTATCTTCCACCGTTCGTTCTCATTCTAACCTTAACCCTGATCTTTACCTGCGCGATTAAAATTATTTTAAAAATGGTTTCCAAGTTATAAAAAAGTAACGTTCGTAGATTCATATTAGCTGACAGCACATTGGTTAGAATTGAGAACGCTCGGTTGACCTTTTCCGGTTATTTTTGCCTAGTGAGACTAAGCAAACGTCGTGGAAATCGCGGCTAGATAAATGCAGACGTATCATTAATTCTTTTGTCTAACTTTCCTAATTTAAACTCCAACACTAGCAGCTGATGCCGACGTGAGGATCAGAAGCGGACAAGTTATCTTCCCTTAGCACAGTGCAAATTGGACGAATTAGGAAAAAACAAAACAAAATGTTGTATGGCAACAGAGAGTGGCCCGGGTGGTGCGTGAAACCGATTTCGTAAGAGTGTCGAAGTTGTCGAGCGTACGGGCCAGACTTGATGGATGAACGGATGGCGGGAGAGACACACTCACATTCCCGTTCGCTGACAGCTTCACTACATTACGATCGTGTTGTTAAAATACCGACAAGCGAAAAAAAAAATACAAAAAAAGAACAGACAACAGACGAAGATTGGGAAACATGTTCACTTTGTAACTGACACACACAAGCACGAACGCAGAAGCAACGCCACATACAAACCTACACCCACTGAGATATATACATACTTTGATAATCACACACGCTATATATATATATATATATATATATATATATATATATATAGCAATTAAATGGTAATTAGTAAAAACCTGAAAAGAGTGCGTTATACTATTGTAGAGCAAAGATATATATTTTTTATTACCATTACATCTGCTTAGTTAGACATGTTTCGATAACTGAATCGTGTTAACGATCCGACAATTTCATCAGACTTCACATAAATATTTATTATAATAATATATTATATTATATATATTAGATTATAATAAATATTTCTGTGAAGTCTGATAAAATTGTCGGTAATCAAAACATGTGTAACTAAGCAAAATAAAAATATCTATCTATCTATCTCTCTCTCTCTCTCTCTCTCTCTCTCTCTATATATATATATATATATATATATATATATATATATATATATGTGTGTGTGTGTGTATGTGTGTATGTATGTGTGTGTGTATTACTTATAATTTTGCGTTAGCCTGATTTTTAAAAGTTTTACCTAAACAGCATTTACACTGAAAAATTAACGTTACATAAAACGACTCGATGAACAATCTGAAAAATTGAAAATTTATTAAGCGGAAATATTCCGTGTTATATATATTGGTAATAAACTTAATGTACAGTTTATTTTTTTTTAATATAATTAATCCATTTCGGTAGTTTGAGAATATGGCGATATTCTTGAGTAAACATCTACAAAGCAAAATTCTCTCAAGGGATTAATTATGATAGATTATTGTTCTAACATTAATTAGTGTTCTAAAAACTATTTATCTCATCATCCCTCCCCCATCTCTCTCTCTCTCTCTCTCTCTGTCTCCCTCAGGTTCCTATTTTTCAACTCAAAACATTGAAGGGCTACGAAGACGAGAGTAGTACTATTAAAGCCGGCGACCTTTTGTGCTCCTGAATTATTTTTTTTATACATTTTCGCCATCGGTTCCAAGGAACTTTTGCCAGCGATGAACGAAAGGCATAATCACGTTGGCACACCGGTTCCCGTCAGATCACCTAAGTTAAGCAACATTGAGCCTGGTTATTACTAAAATAGGTGATCAATTTGGGAATTCCAGTCGCAGTATGTAGGAGGGCGTCGACACTTCCCTGCAAGAGTTGCAAAAAACTAAAATCGTCATCTCCCCTAACGGGGATGTACATGCGACTGGGGACCGCTTGTGAATTTTATACTTCATAAAACTTTCTCCTTTGGAGGAAGCCAGTTAAACCCGATTATGGTTAGTGCCGACCGATACACATTTCAAATAGATTCTTAGATTATCGTTTATACCATCCCTAGGCAAGTTTTGTCTGACATACAATTGTTTATATGTTAGTTTATATAATCTAGCTGCCCCTATCTGACATTGTCCAGTAGTGTACTTACAATTCATTTTCCTTTCCTTTTTTTTTTAACTATGCCGGTTATATGTTTCATAAATGTTATATTTTTATGAAGTTGAAAATGTTTCGACTCTTAGAAGCATCTTGAATAAAGTGAAAAATATAGAACAAACAGACAAACTGTTTTAAAAACATTACATAAGAAAACAAATAAAAATAATGTTTTCCTATGTAATTCCGGATTTAAAATCCCTCGTCAGCGTGATCTCGATAACAACACGAGACTAGAGAAAAAAAAGAGACCAAAGCTTAAGAACTTTTTCTCTGACGAAGAAAATCACTTTTTTTTTATTTGCACCTTAAAGCGCGTTTTTTTTTTTTTTAAACAGTTTGTCTATTTGTTGTATATTTTTCATATTATATTTTTATATTTACATCACAGGAAAGTAATTCTTTATACACGAATAAACATACCTTTTCAAGATGATAGATATTTGAAAATAATTCTGACCTAGATAAAGTATTTGCTAGAAGGAACTGAATTATTTCATTCTACTTAACAAAATATAACAACGACCAAACAGGAAAAACTAAACAACCAGAATCATGAAATCCTAATCATAATAACATAATGAGATTAGAGTAATCATTTTTTTGCGGACTGTTATCCTCATCTTCATAGTTGTTGTAGCTTCACAAGCATAGGTCACGTTCAAGAGAACGTTCGAGATCACGTGAGTAAGGTCATGGCCGTAACAATGGGACAATAAATGTCGTTGTTACAGAGAAAATCCGAAATGATGTTGTTTTCTAATCTTTGTCTGCGTTGCGACTGAAAACTACAGCGCATTGGTTCCCAGACAACGTTATATTCGAACTATGACCGATTATTAAGTAGCGCTTTATACGTCGCTTATCTTCTTTTTTTTTATTACATTTTCACCCCAAACAAGGCAAATTGCCACTTTGGTGTAGGGGGCTACTATCAGGGGCAACAACTATTGGGGTACTATGTAGGGATTTGGGCAGCAAGGTGTCGGTTCACGTTACACTTGAACTTCTGCACGTCAGTACTGTTGGGGAAGCAGGGACCTGGAATGGAATTCCAGAGTCTAGCGGTTCTGGGGAAGAAACTATTGGAGTAAAAAGATCTTTTACATCTAGGGATCTCTACAGTGTGGTGGTGGGATTTAGCAGCCTGTCGGGTTTGTCGAGGGTGCTCACGTCCTGGGGGCACAAGTGATTGCAGTTCGTCAGAGCATTCACCACTAAAATACTTGTAGAAAAGGCAGAGGGATGCAACATTTCGTCGATGGGACAGAGGCTGAAGCTTAGATGCCAGTTCAGGGCCTATCAGGTTTGCGACTCTCTTTTGAACCTTGTCAAGGAGCGAGAGACTAGTAGCAGATGCACCAGCCCAGATGTGGCAGCAATACTCCATACATGGGCGAATGGTGGCCTTATAGAGGTACAGGATACTTTCGGGTGTTAGTAGTTTTCTAGCACGGTAGAGAGAGCCCACCTTTCTTGCAGCGGCCCTGGCAATGTTTTCAATATAATTGTTCCAGCTCATGTTTCCTGTGAACGTTAGGCCAAGCAGTTTGAAAGATGTACTCTCAGACAGGGAGTCACTGGCCATTGCTATTGGTGGCAGAGAAGGTTTCTTGTAATTATTGAAGGAAACCAGTTTAGTCTTGGCAGCATTGAATGCGACCAACCACTTTTGTCCCCATTCCACTACAGATTGGAGGTCTTCCTCTAGTGTTTCTGCCATTTCTTTAGAAATGGGTTCATTCGTCTTCCTGTCGTGCCTGCCATAGAGTGTAGTGTCATCAGCATATATACCCATCTCAGAGGCAATGTTGTCGGGGAGAGAACCGTTATAAATACCCGTAGATTTTGTGAAGTTAAAGTATCTATTATAGCAGAGGGCGACCCGAAGGCTCCTTCTTCACCAGCGTGTATGACTACGTGTAGAATAGAACACCAGTCTATTCTAAGGATTAACCTATATTGCCTTGATCTTCCTTTATAAGGTGAATGTTTATAAGTTGAATGTTTAACTGGGTGTCATATTAAGTACCATTTTACATGTCTTTGGTATGAATCGAGATTTTAACCCCAGTCTCCTGACCCATTAGCGAATATATTTACCATTATACTAAACGGGACAGCAATAAACCAAAGGAAAATGGCATGAAATTACACAGATAAAAACAAAGATACGAAGAGGGACACCCCAAGTAAAACAGACCCTACGAAATTATTGCACTAGTGTTAAATTAGTGGGGATAATTTATTTCCAGCTAGGTTTATGTTATTAACTTTTATAATTGGTCTTAAAAGAAAAAAAACTTTCAGAACGAACTGTTTCACCACGGATCTAATGACATCATAATATTAGTTAGCAGTGGGTGTCCATAGAGTGCACTTCATCTCTCGACTTGTGACCATTTGTCGGGATCGCCGCACCCCTACCAAATCTTAATATTTCCAATTCTTTCCCGTTACTACAAGCCCCACCAACTGTCCTTGTATATAAATATATCCATACACGACTGTTTTATGATTATTTAAGAGTCGTCTAAACTTCCACATGCTTTAAATAGACGATTGGTATTTTTTTGAATCGTGCTTTAACCTTGACACGAATCGGACAATTTTCGGGATTTTCTGGGAATCAGAAAGAAAAAAAAAAGAAAAAGAAAAAAGATGACGAATAAAAAGAAGAGGACAAAAAAGAACAACAAGAAGATAGAAAAGGAAGATGGGGAGAAGAAAAGAAAAATAAGGGATAGGATATATTAAAAAGAATAATAATATAAAATAATAAAAATGCGGAGTGGGAGGATGGGGGGAAAGATTCAAAAGAAAACAGCAGAAAAATGAGAAAGAGAAGAAGAAGAAGAAGAAACATGCGGTGAGAAGAAAACAGAAGGAGGATGACGGTGTGGAGGGGTAGTAGGAGGAGGAAGAGGAAAAATCAGAAGAAGAATGAAAAGAGGCAGCAGGAACAGGAGAAGAATTAGAAAGGGGTAAATAGTAGAAAGAAAATAATAAGTAGTAGGAGGAGAAGGAGAAACAATAGCAAAAAATAAGAGATGAGGAGAAGGAGAAATAAGAATGGGATGATAAGGAGAAGAAAGAGGGGGATGATGATGAGGAAAATAAGAAGAAAATGAAATAGTGGTAAGATAACAAGTAGTTTGAGAAGAAGGGGAAGATCAGAAGATAAAGCGCGAGCAGAGAAGAAAAAAGAAGACGAAGAACGACAATAATAATAATAATAATAATAATAATAATAATGATAATTATAATAATAATAATAATAATAATGATAATAATTATAATAATAATAATAATGATAATAATAATAATAATGATAATGATAATAATAATAATGATAATAATAATAATAATGATGATAATGATAATAATAATAATAATAATAATAATGATAATAATGATAATAATAATAATAATGATAATAATAATAATAATAATAATGATAATGATAATAATAATAATGATAATAATAATAATAATAATAATAATAATAATAATGATAATGATAATGATAATAATAATAATAATAATAATAATAATAATAATAATAATCAGAAGAGGAAGTAGTGATAAGGAAAGAAGAAAAAGAAAAAGAAGAGAAAGAAAAGAAAGAAAGAGACATGGTTTTTTAAAGGGATATAAAGATTACTCTACTATAAATTTTGTGTCGATGTTTTTTGTTGGGGGTGGAGGTGGGGGTGAAAGGGGGGGGGGTGTCTTCTTCCACCCAGAGACAATTTAATATGAAACGAAAAAGAAAAGAGAGAACGAAAACAAAAAGACAATGAAAAAGAATGAACCAATGAAAAAAATCCGCAGCAGCTGTTATTAAAAATGAAAGTACAAAAGTTGAGTACCTACTTAGGTTACGATTAAACCAAACTCACCGCTTCTTATGTGTAGGGATGCTGGTGATGATGAGGCTATGAGCGGCTGGAAGATGAAGAAGAAGAACCGTAAAGATTTCGTCGTCGAAGATTTCTTAATGACCTTCTGGGCTTTAATTCGTTTTTTTTTTTTTTTTTTTTTTTTTTTTTTTTTTTTTTTGCGTGCTTTTGTTTTCATCTCCAAACTTATTTACGTTTTCTTTTCCCCTTTTATAACCATCTTTTTTTTTTTTCACTTACTTCGTGTCTATCTTATTATTGTCTTGTCTGTCTCAGGGTAAAGAGGTTTCAGGGGGAGGGGCTGCCATCTTTGAAATTGATCTTTGTATCTGTGTCTTTATAAATGAATAGGTTTCCCCACCCGTTGATTTGAAATTCCAGCTGGCAACTGGAGAGCTCCACACTAAATAACGACCAAGTAAAACAATAAAGCAAAGCAATAAAAGCGAAAAATAATATTAAAAATAGTAAAAGTAATACCACAGTATCCTTGACGTGCGTACGTATGTGTGTGACAGTTTTCAGGTTATAAATTATTCGATCGGAATATCCTATTTATTAAAAAAGGAAAGAATATTACATTAGTATACACTCATGAGCAATATATATATATATATATATATATATATATATATATATATGTATATATATATATATATATGCACATACATATATATACATACACATATATATACATATACATATATATATATATATATATATATATCTTCGGTAGAGCACTCTCGTAAATTATCTTACTCGCTACTTAATTTAGCTGAAATAATGCGAAGCTCGCGATTTGTTTACAAACAAACGTTTGAGCCCTCTACGAGTAGCGGACGGATGTTTATTTAAATAGACGTTCGGACAGATTAATTTCGGCCACCGATTCCGTAGTCAGGGGGTAGGACTGCCGACTGCCATCACGACGGTTCTAGGTTCGATCCTCGGCTTGGGAGAGGTGTTAGTCTAGCGGCACTGATGAGTTGTGAAACAACGAAACAGGTCTGTATGTCGATGACTAAAATATATTTTATATATATATATATACACTTTTGAAAAAAAAAAAATGGGCCAAGCGTGAAAGAAGGAAGAAATCGATTTTTCAATATTTTTCCATGAATTTTTGTTAATTTTAACTGAAAATTTCTATTTTGCAGATCATTATTATTATAGCATATAATAATAAATGGAAAAATTAATCCTATATATGGTAGGACGGCATCTTGGCGAGGATATAAAAAAACGAATTGCAGGATTAAGGCAGTCCGAAATAACTTACAAGCAGATTTTTGATGTTTTAAGAAAAGAAAAGTGAAAACATCTCTTTCTGTAGTGAAGCGAATTGGTCAAAGGTCAAAGGTCAAAGGTTCGGAGTCAAATGCTTGGTTAAACGAAAATCTGGATCTGGTCGCCCTAGAGCATTCACTTTGAAGGACGACAACAAGCTTAAATTAACTGTTTTGAAGAATTGAAAGAAAACTTATGTTGACCATAGCAAAGGATTCAAAACAGGGGCTGGAAATTCTCTTTCTAGCTATACAATATCTAGACGAATGAAAGAAATGGGATTTTCTTCTAAAAGGTGTGCAAAAAAGCCACTTTTATCTAAGGACACCAATGATAGAAAGATTTCTCTCGTAGCATGGCAAGAAAGTTATAGACTGGTTCAGGAATGTTTTCTGGTCAGATGAATCAAGATTTAGTTTTGTTATTGATGCTCCTGATGCTCACGAATGGTGCAATCGAAGAACTGGAGAAAGAGTTTTACCAATTTGCATAAAAATGACAGTTAAATACGGGAATGGAGAGATAATAGTATGGGGAACTTTTACTGCAGCAGGAGTTGGGAAACTTATTAGATGTGAGAAGTCAATCAATGCAAAGGAATACATTCGAATATAAGAAACAGGACTGTTACCAGGTATCCAGAAGCTGGGAATATCTCAGAACATTATTTTCAACACGATAATTCTCCTGCACACACTGCTAAACTCACAAAAAAATGTTTTTCTGATAATTCAATTAATGTGATATTTTGGCCAGGTGAAAGCCCCGATTTAAACTCAGTCGAGAATATTTGGTCTCTAATATCTCATGCATTGGCCGGAAGAACTTTTTCGAACAATGCCAAACTGTGGGAAGCTGTGCAAAGCGAATAGAATAGCATCTCCTCTTCACAGTGCTCCACTTTGGTTGAGAGTATGTCTAAAAGGATTGATCTTTTAAAGAAATCAAAAGGGAATACGATTCCATCCTAAGCATTTATTAAAGTAAATGTCTTGTTCTGTGTTATTTGTCTCGTTTAAGTTTCCTTGTTCAATCGTTCTTTGTCCAATATAGCTTTTAGTGCAATAAAATGTATAAAATTTGTTTGCCCCATTTTTTTTTGCTCACGAGTGTATAGATACGCTAACTTAATGTTCATAGTATGTTATCCCCTTTTTTCTTTTTATAATAAATAGGATATCCCGATCACCGAAGACGCAATGCAGAAAAAAATTAATATAAAAAAATGATGTCGCTTTTGAGCCTTATGCGAAAAAAAATATACTTTCTTGATCTTCTGGCTATGATATAAAATGAGTATCTATTCCATCTAAAGATTGTATAATGAATGATGTCGTAAGTTTACCGTTTGCGCAAGGCGATTATACAAGTGAAAATGTGTCAAAGATTCCTATAAGCATATTAGAGATAAACCGTAATAACCAGATATACTCTGACCACTACATTAACAAAATTACTTAGATAAACCCTTTTACAGTTTTAACAGAAGGGCTACAATGATATTGCACGGTCTCCATTCACGCTGAACGTCCATAGAATGCCCAGCAGCAATATATTACATATGAAAGATGCTGTTGTGGAATTTCCACAGGTCCCTCTAGTATAAATGAGTACATAAAAACGATCTCTCTGTATAATGCGCTTCAACTTAATAATGTGTTTATTGTTTTTGATAAAACACTTTGTATAATACGAACCTTTTTTGTTGTTTGTTTCGTCGTTTTCCAGATTTAATAACGTATCTGCTCTAATCCTTCTCGATGTGATAATGTTAGAAAAAAAAGCAGTTCTCATTAGATCGCAGGAGTTAAGACACATTGAGTCTGGTCAATACCTTAGTGATCATTTTAAAAATACAAGGCAGTGTATGTCATCCCCACTGACCGAGATATAGATAAAGCTGGGGAAAGCATGTGAATGTGATATTGCCTAGGAACTTCCTCTTTCGGTAGAAGCCCGATGCCCGTCCAGAGTAAATACCATGCAAGGTTATTATTATTTAACTAATCCTAATCATAACTTAATTAAAGTTAAAAAGATTTTCTATTTATTATTTATTTAATTTTTTATATTCTGTTGTGACGGAACCACCCTCCAAATTGACTAATCAAGCGTCCATATAAACTATAACTCATGGCGATCCCAGGTAGGGATATAATTTTAGAGCAAACCTCGCCTGCTCGGTGAATTACCTACACTTTCCGTTTGTAACCTTTCCGTTGTTTTCATGTAATACGTGTTTAAAACTGTTATCCGTTGTTCTGTTCTTCTTGTGGCGATTTGCGAGCCATAACATATTTAATCTTATTTTCGCTAACTTCATGCTGATGAATTGCCTGTGCTGCCAAAACTTTAGTTCATTTCTTCAGATGTGGGATCTGTGCTCTCTTAAACGTATCTACTTCCCTATCCGTTGATGTAAAATATTTTGTTATATTACGATTATTAAAACAAAATACACACACAAACACGCACCTAATCTACACCGACATAGCATAAACCCCTATTTCATGTAAACCCCTTACATAGCAATAATCCATTAAATACCTATGATTGAATAAGATCCTTCATTCAATTAACATACCCTATATCCTCCCTGAGAGTTTAATCATACATATTATCCACATGTATTAGATCTCATGACAGATACGCTATACACCTGTCTGCATTAGTTAATAAACGCTATACTCCTCCTATATCACAGAAATCAAGGTAGTTCCTCTAATCAGCATCACTATTTTATTTCGCGCTTAATGTAACTATTTCTAGACGTTGCATCCTCATTATGCTACTTAGCATCTTCTCTTCTCTTCTGATGAGAAGCATTAGGCTTCGAAATACAATGATATAAAGAGTCCTCACTTACCTTACACCCCTAATTTATGTATACCCTTATTGAATAAATGATAAACTTACATATATTAGTATATATTTTTATACCGTCATTTTCTTTCTTTATTGATTTCTACATAAGCTCCAAATCAATTTGTTGAGATTTGCATTATCCCGATAAGTCTCCGCTTAAGAAATCTTTTGATTGATTATAAGGGATAAAATATAGAAATATTTTTGAAGTGAATAAGATATTGGATTAACAGATGGTCGAATAAAGGGATAAAAATACAAAGGATTATGAGATAAATATATATATATATATAAAAGCGAACGTGTCTGTGTGTGAGTCTGTGTGTGTGTGGGTGTGTGTGTGCGTGTAAATTTCCCTACGCAATAACTCTGTCGATTTTAAGTCTATAGACTCGAAATTTGATATACAGAGTACTGAGATGTGAAAAACTCTTTGCAGTCCGTTTTCGGACAGAAATTTGGCTGTTAAGGGGCCAAAGTTCAACGATTTGACCTTTGAGAACTCTACCAAACTACTCCTACGATTTTGGGTCTAAACACGTGAAACTTTAGATATAGATTCTTTGGACATGGATCTAACTTAAAAACTGATTTGAGCCCAAAACAATAAATGTTAAGGGGTCATAATATGGGTCAAAGTAAAAAAAAAAATTGACCGTTTTTTATCAACATACACCTCCAAACACCCGGACAACGAGATTGAGTTTGTAAGATATGGAGACAGACACACGCACAGACATATAGTCAGTTATATATTAGATACTAGCAGGACCCGTTAACCGGCGTTTCATGGTGGAAACTTACCCACTCCTCGTAAAAATAAACTACGGTTGTTATGGCCATCCCCAACGTCCTAATGTTAAGAACAGGTTTCAGAATAGACACCCCTAACCTCCTTATGTAAAAAAGATCGTATGGAATAGACACGACCAGCCTCGCCATGGTAAGAACGGCTTTCAGAATAGACACTACATTTTATGAGTGAGGGGACTGTCAAAGTATTTGACCCAAGTTCAACCTTAATGCATGTTATCAGCATACTCACTCGCAAAGACTATAAAAAATTGAGTGTGAATGGCAGTGTCGTACGGAGAGAAGTACACTTTTTTACCGCGCGTGTGTAAAACAGCGAATTACAGTGCATAATACATGTCATTATATCTCAAAAACTACTTGTCTCCGCCAAAGTTAAAATAGATTGTCTTATTCGGCATAGTCGATAAGTTGATAAGAGTTTTAACTCTTATCAACTTATTTTGTAAATGTTTCCAGCGACTGGAAATATTGCTGATTCGTTAATCGTTTTGAAAAACCGTACCGTATCACTTACTGCTAAATCATATGAAAAGGTGCCGCTGCTTTTTGGGTAAATGATTTCATGTAATGTAAGTATCGGTAGCTCGTTGTTTTTCTGCTAATACTCGGTTACAGAAAACAGTTTTTAATCGTTTACTAAGAGATCAGTTCATTTTAGCATCGCATAATTTTGGACGCTGAAACCGGACATGATAAAAAGAAAGCTGTGACATACTTTTGGTAATATAACAATATGTAAGTAATGTTAATCCAAATAATGCGAAATGGCATAATTTACGACGCTGAATCAACGAAGCAACGGTATATGAAGTAGATGTAAACATCACCTGAGGTAGCTGCGCCAACTTATTCATACGAAAGTTACGACTATTTTGTTTTTGTAATTTTATGCTAAATATTATGGTTACTTTTTGTAAACAGTAGTCTGTAAAATAAAGGAAAAGAGATGGTAGGAGAGTATAAATTAAATACGTCGTCTATAGATCTTGATAACCGTGATGATGTCGCTCGTAGGAAATGAGATAGAATTTTATTATAACGGATAAATGTGTCTGTAACGGCGTTCAAAAGTTACATAAGCTGATGGGTAAAAGTTTAAACATCATAAATTTCTATGTGGCATCTTTATTTGCAAACCTACCGTAATTTGGTCCAAAGGGGAATTTCTACAATCAATTTCTTTTTTTTTTTTTTTGATGAGCCATTGAATAAAGTTAAAATATATACGAAATACATGTAAAAATTGTTTGAAAATTCGGATAGCCCGAAATAAAAACATCAATCGCTGTAAAAAACAAAACAAAACAAAAAACAAAAAACAAACAAACAAACAAACACACGTGTACCGTCAATTATAAACTGGGAAACTGTAAAAAGGATGGACGTGTCTAGAGATCGTTTTCGGGGATGTTTACTTTCTCACCAGCATCCTGCATCCTTCTTCAATCGAGTGATTACTAGTAACGAAAAGTGGATTTTATACGAAAGTTTCAATCTCCAGATCTTGCCTCTCACACCGCAAAACCGTCTATGCATCCACACAATATAGTGCTTTGTGTCTTGTGGACAAGTGGTTAAGTGGTTTGTTATGAACTGCTACTAACGGGACAAACGATCACTGCAGACATATACTCGCAGCAATTTAAACGCGTATAACAGGTATCGCTCCAGATGAAAACATTACTATGTATATTGGGTAACATGTAATAATCAATAGAGCATTTGCTTTATACTAATATATATCTATAAAAGTGAAATTGCCTGTCTATGTGTCTGTGTATCTACATTTCCCTACGAAACTACTCTGTCAATTTTAAGTCTACGGACTCGAGATTTTACATAAGGGGTATTGAGATTTTTGAAAAATTTTTAATCGGTTTTCGGCCAGAAATTTGGCTGTAAAGGGGTATAGTTCAACGATTTGACCATTGAAAACTCTACCAAACTTATCTGCTAATTTTTAGTCTAAACACTTGAACTTTTAAATCTAGGTTACCTGGACATGGCTCAAACTTTTTAATTTGATTTGAGCCCAAAGCAATATATGTTAAGGGGGGCAAAATTGGGGTCAAAGTTAAAAAAATTCATCACTGTGGTCTCTACCAAATTACTCAAAATAAAAATTTCAGAATCACTAGGGAACGAAAATTATTACAAACCAATTAGCTCTAACATAGACGACACAACCATATCTAAAATAACAAAACTCTGCACAACATACAATAGTACATTAACTAAAAAAGAAAAAGACTTCCTTACAAACTTCACAACAAAAACAAACATCTTCTATGGGCTACCCAAAATACACAAATCTAACCAGGTAAGACATGCCATCAACATACAAAAGTCAGAATACATAGTCTAGTCAGAAGTTTTGTAAGAGATAACACACACTTCCTTAGCTCCCTACCACAAACAGTAGACGATGGGACTATACTAGCCACATTCGATGTTAGCAGCCTATATAGCAATATCCCACACAATCTAGGAAAAGAAGCTATCGCATATTGGATTGACAAACATACACAGACTTTACACCCCAGATTCAATAAACAATTCGTGATTGATAGCATCGACATAATCCTCAATAACAACTCCTTCCAATTCAATAAAGACAACTACATTCAAATACTAGGAACAGCAATGGGTACCAAAATGGCACCGACATGTGCCACCCTTACACTCGCCTTCCTAGAAGAGACCCTTTATGAAAGGATAGAGCAAAAGTACGGGCACAATATAAAAACACTCTTCATAAAATCTTGGAAAAGATACCTAGACCACTGCTTTATCCTCTGGAGAACCTCATGGGGGGATATCAAAGAACTCCACACTTTGCTACAAAATCTACACCCAAAAATAAACTTCACACTAGAACAAAGCCCCACAGAACTACCTTTCCTAGACATCCTAGTAACAATAAAAAACAACAACATAATCACAGACATCTACCACAAACTCACGGACACTCAACAATACCTCCACTTCAAAAGCCACCATCCTAAAAACTGTCTAAAATCAATACCCTACTCCCTAGCACGTAGAGTCTGCACCATAGTAACAGACAGACACATCCGTTCAACTAGACTGAATGAACTACAAATAACACTGCGGAAAAGAGGATCCCCACTACCACTAATACAGAAAGGTATTGAACTGGCTGAAAAAATTCCAATAGACCAACTAAGAACCCCAAAAGAACACAACAAAGAACAAATTCTAGCATACGTCTCTACACACAACACAAACAACCCAGAACTATTCACACAGATAACAAAAAACCTTATCCTCCTCAATCAGAACGACAAACTAAACAACATACTTAAAACAACAAAAATAATAAAAAGCAAACGCCAACCCAAAAACTTAAAACACATCCTAACTTCCTCAAAACTCGTCCCACATACTACAAAAGGAGTTACAAAATGCAACAAACCGCGATGTGGAGTATCTGACATAATAATAGAAGGTAACACATACACATTCAAAAACCCAGCACAAACATTCAAAATAAAAAAGGATCTAAATTGCACCTCCAGAAAAGTAGTATATGCACTAAGATGCACAACATGCAACAAATCCTACATAGGCGCCACCAAAAATTTCAGCAATAGAGTGGCCTTACACAAGAGCAACATCAAAATTGCAGATAACAGACACCTCTATGTTTCAAAACACGTACACACATGCAGTGGAAACAGCTTCAAAATAATGCCAATCTTCCAAACAGACAATTATTTTTATTTACTTACACAGGAAAAAGACTTCATCACCAAATTCACTCCTGAACTGAACAGAACCTAATACATCACACAAAAACATGAAATGCAAGGTACACTCGCATGCACACCCATACACATACACATATGCACACCCACACATAAATCAGAACCGACGCATTAAAACACACACACGTGCGCGCATACAACCACACACAGACATAACACCCCTATCTCTAATACAACACACTGGACAATACCAACCCTACTTAACCTCGAAACCAACAACACTAGGAGACACCTAGAATCATAGTATAGTATCTGTTCCAACACCTCGCTCCCTCCTCAGTCAGGGGAGGAGAACCCCCTCATGACTGAAACGACTATCTTCTCTTCTATCATCCCCCTCCCATACCTACACCCCCTCCAATGCCCCCCTCTGGGGAACAAAATCTTCCCCACACTAGGAACCGATCCTGGGTCTGACCATACCCACATGGGGAGACAAATAAATAGAAACATTAAAAAAGCCCCTATTTTAAATACACCCCTCTTATTAAACAAACATAATATAAGACTAAAACGAAAAATCACAATACTAAAATCCAAGAATCCAAAAAATAAATATCAAAATAGAATGAAAGCACCCCTACCCTTACTTCAGAAGAGCCAGTCCCCCTCCCTACACATACACATTAGTAACGACCTCGGACCACAGCCGCCTTCCTAAGGAAGCAAATAACCCCAAAATACTATAAAACAATATAAACATTCCCAAACCAATAAAAGCAAACACACACACGCACACACACGCACACACACACATAAACACACACGCACACACGCACGCACACACACACACACACACACACACACACACACACACCCTACCCCACCCTAAAAGAAAAGAAAAACACATTAGCTTCTGCTAATGAGATAGCGACTGACCACAGGGAGGTCAAAATCTCCCTGGACAAACCAAATAAAAAAAGCAATAAAAATTCAGCATACCAATGTATAATAAACACTTACAAGCCTCCACCCCTTGGAAAAACTTCAGACTAACTACGAAAATCGCCATTTTTACACAGACCGTCTGAAACGCGCGTAAACGATTTCAATGACTTAAAAACATTATTACAATGATCCAAACATAATTCTCAATGAAAAACCAAGACACGGAATAATAAAATAATGTTAAAAAATACACATTGTTGGTGACTACTCCCTTATTTATATATATATATATATATATATATATATATATATATATATATATATATATATATATGGAAATTATACCAACGCATGTACAAAGGTCTTTGGGGGACTATGTTCTAAAACAGCTTCGCTCTAAATTCAAGTTATGGTCGGTATTTATTAGTTTGCTGATCAAAGGAAATTAATTGTAGAAGACGCTATGTTGTTTAATTGTGTCACCGTTTATAGTGCGAACTGATTCAAGTATTCTTTGCCGAGATTTATTTAAAATTCATTCAAGAATTTCAGCTTATTTAAGGATAAAATATTGAACATGGTGTAATGCGCAAAAGAATACTACATTCGAAAATAATTTGTTCACGCCATTGTTGCACTACATATTTTTAATACTAACGACCATGCATCGTAACAAGAGAAAATGCTTTTTTTCTGAAAACTTTCGTTTACCCGATCAAAACCGGTAAATCTGTTGTTTACTAGTGATTTTCACTGTGTATAATTTTTTTTCCCTTTTGTCTTTTTCATGCATCTTGTCTCCACAACATTTTATTTCATAATATAACGAATATTTCCTGTGTCTCACCATCTTTCTTTTTTCATTGTACATGGAAAGCTTTTTGTGAATAAAAAAAAAATGGAGCACTGTAAGAGTGCCGCTCATTGTTTGTATAAAGCATTGTAAGTTATTATTTCGGGCGACGCCTGTCCCAATAATATAATGGCTTAAAATACTGTACTATATCTATAAATCTATAAAAATGAGAATGTGCACGTGTGCATGTGAGGACATTTCTTAACTTACATACTCAAAGACTGTTTAATTTACAGACTTGAAATTTGGTATATAGAGTATTCGGACACGTGGAAAATTTTTTGGGTTTTCATTCGGTAAAAAGGGCTACTAAGAGGCAAAAAATTGGTATTGGGGATGATCGGATTTTTTTTTCAGTAATCAACTGTTTCACAAGGGCGGCAGCGCGGTCTTGAAACATGGCAGATTCCTTATGTTAAGAATAAGGAGGGTTTAAAAAAATACATTGTAAGCATCTGGTCAGGTTGGTCTAATGGTAATCTGTCTTAAGGTTTTGGTTTCGATCTTAGATCGTGTATGTTTTTTTTTGTTTTTTTTAACTTTCAAAGAAGTATATTGTTACGTTTAATACCGGGCAATGCCGAGTATAACTGTTAGTATATATATATATATATATATATATATATATGCTGAAAAGGCGCTCGGAATTGCCCGGTCGTAAAATACGCTTAAATATGTGATTTTAATTAATGCGAATTTCTATTTCTTATTATATTTGAACCAATATATTGTAATGATTTCAAAACTAAAAAAAAAAAAAAAAAACAGACTCGCGCGCCACCACCGAGAATCAAAACAAAAAAAAATTAGGACTTATTTTTTCATTTGGCGTTAATGATTCAGCTATGAAAACATGCTTGCTGAAGAACTAAAAATTAAAACATGAACAAATAGCTACTACGTTATGCATGCATATTCGTAATGCCGGCGTTCGACCTTTACTCGGCAAATTTAATATTTTTTTAGTAAAATATCTGTATGAATATAATTACATGCAATAGTTAACTAAAGATGATCACGAAAAAAAAAAACTAGTAGGAAATTAATTATAATGAATGTTTAAAAGATTATACAAATTTCCAAGAAAAGAGTTTTTATTTTAATATCAATACACAAAACACCCCAAATCTATAGGAGTATATATATATATATATATATATATATATATATATATATATATATATATATATATATATATATATATATATACTCGGGTTTTTTTATATTCAAAAGTAATGGACTAATGAATTCAACGAGGTTGTTAGATAGTGCTCAATAAAAAGAGCTGATAATACTTGTTTATTGTTATATAAACATGCTCACATCCCGCTGCTACAAATAGCCACTTGTTTCAATCAAACAACAGATATCATCAGGCAGCGACTAGACTATTCAAAAGTTCAATGAATAACGTTTATTCATTGAACTTTTGAATAGTCTAGTCGCTGCCTGATGATATCTGTTGTTTGATTGAAACAAGTGGCTATTTGTAGCAGCGGGATGTGAGCATGTTTATATAACAATAAACAAATATATATATATATATATATATATGTGTATATATATATATATATATATATATATATATATATATACATATATATATTGCAATCATGAATGGAAGACGAAAATGATTAGAACGTTGAAATAAAGTCAACGCTTAAAATAAAGTAAACAGAGCGAAGAGAATAAAAGGGGTAAAAAAGAAAATGGATGAGTCAGCTGACCGGTTTCGCCCTTATTTTATCAAAGATGTATCGAGGGATTTGAGTGAAAAACAAAAGAGAAAAGACACGAATGGGAATCGAAATTATGTACAGATAAAAATAACGTTGCGTTACGTTATGTATAGGGGGGGGGCGGAAATAGGGAACGCAATTGAAATACAACGTCGTATTATTCGAAGATCCTAGAGACTAATCACGCTCAAACCTAAGAGTCATTCCTTCTGCTTACAGAGGGAAGGCCTTCTCAACGGAACGTGAACAGTCTCCAAGATCTCACGACTCAAGATTGTAAAAGAATTCGTGCTAAAGTTCGCTGCACAAGACGGTTTTTTTATAAGGTGGTCAGTAATTGAAGACCCGTATGTATTGGCAATTACGTCTGTTGTTTGGTATGTCCCATTTCTGATTTTGGTAGGTACGTGTTGTTGGACTCTTTCATCCAATCTTAATGTTGTTCGACCCACTGCACTGCAACTACATTCAAAATTGTAAATTACATTATTATTATTATAATGGGGGGAGGGTAGAATATCTTTTAGAGAGAATGCCATTAACGTTCTCGTAGAAAACACAACACGTACATTTGAAGCAAAATAACAATTTTGCAATGTTGAACTGTTTTGCTTTGCAAATTTCTCACTTACTGTCCCCAACCAAGGGAAACGCAGATATACTGGGAATTTATTGACCGTTTAAACTTTAGTTACAGAGGACTCTGCTATTTTCCTCTGTATAACTGACCTTATCACATCCAACGGGTACCTATTTTTGGAGAGGGTGTCAGTAATTATTTTTAATTCCTCATCCAATTTTGATTTTAGGCCGATCATAAGGGCACGATGTATTAGGGTTCAAATTAAATTTATCTTACGTCGTCGGGGGCAAAATGAATCTTTTTTTTTAGTCGGTAGTCGAATGGAAAATAATAAGACAAGCTACGACGTGTAGGGACCTAGACGACCCATATAGATTATGCCTTCATGAAAACTTTGCTATCCTGTAGTTTAAAGAGCCCCGACATCTATTAAACTGTAGAAGAGAAATAGCAAACAACTGTGTTCACAAGATAAAATTTACTCTAGGATAGTGATACAAAATAGTTTTAAAACTAACAAAACAATAGAAAATAAAAATAAATTTATTAAATAAACATGAATATACATAAACGATCACACATATATGTATGTATATATATATATATATATATATGAATATATATATGTGCATATATGTATGTACATATATATATATATATATATATTTATATATAAACTAAAAAAAAAACAAAAAAAACTCTAACCTAGATTTAAAACAGATCAAGAAACTAGATATCCAGGCTAAATAGAGCACACACAAAGGAACAGGTCAACCAGAGGTCAAATAGACCTTTTTCCGATAAGTGCATGCTCATTGGCTGATAGGAAGGGCGCGGTGGATACTAGAAAGCTGATTGGCTAACTAAAATCTCAATAGAAGATGCGTATATAAAAACGACAAACAACCACAAAATTCGCGCATAAGCCTGAAGAGTCCTAGAGTGGATGAAACGCAGAATATTCAGTGTAGCTTAATCGCCATATATATTTTATAATTTACTATATATGTATGTATATATATATGTATATATATATATGTATGTATATATATATGTATGTACATATATATGTATGCATATATATATATGTATGTATATATATGTATATATATATGTATATATATGTACATGTATATATATGTATATTTGTATATATATGTATGTATATATATGTATATATATGTATGTATATATATATGTATGTATATATATGTATGTATATACATATATATGTATATATATATATATATATATATATATTGTGTGTATATACTTTCGCGCACATACATATCTATATGTACGTGTTTTTGCATTTAACTATACGAGTTCATTGTTTTCTGTAAGTGTGTCAATGTAGTAATTCCAGAAACGCGGACATGTAGCGGTAGCTATATTAAAAAACTGAGATCCTATGATAAGATTATTCCTGTTTCGCGTCTTATCTTTGTGTCATTCTTCAAGCAGTTTAATTTTACTTATTGTACGGTCTGCCAATTCCACATTTTATCGCAGTCTACACAGTGGCATATATAAATCGTTCATTTGCTTATTTCAATTCTTTATTCCGATTAAGATCTCCATTTACACACGCACACACAACTAATACACACGCACACACATTAATTGTTATGTACGTATATGCATATAATCAAGTATGTATAGTATTGCGATTTGTGTCTCTGTTTTAATCTCTACGTGTATTCCCTTGCGTTGAACACTAAGGGGCATAATTCAGTATATATCCAATGGAAATGTCTTACATAGTATAATATATAAATCGTTTATTTTATTCTACAGGGTGGAACGGTAAAATTATCGCCCTAGAAAAGACTGGATGTATTTGCTTCCCCACTGAGCAAATTAGGCACAAGGCCGTTTTTTAATGTGGAGAGAGGGGGAGAGGGAAGGAAAAAGGGCCCAGCTCCCGAGAGGTGGGAAATGGGAGCTGGATAGTGATGTCCATTTGGTATATAGGGTTGACCGTACATGGACCAAAAGATCGCCACACAGACAATGGTCTTTTATTGCAGCATCTACCGGAACAGATGGTATTTATTTGCTCCCCCACCGAGCAAATTAGGCACAAGGCCGATTTTTAATGTGAGGAGTGAAGGGAGGGGGAAGGGAAAAAAGGGGACCAGTTCCCGAGAGGTGGGAAATGGGAGCTGGTTAATGGTCAGGCATGTGGGGTTGCCCCCACATCTGGTCTTTGCTAGTCATAGCTAGTCCTAGCTAGTCATAGCTTGCAGCATCTGCCGGAACAGATGGTATTTATTTGCTCCCCCACTGAGCAAATTAGGCACAAGGCCGTTTTTAATGTGAGGTAAAAACCAGCTCCCCTAAAAGTAGGCAAAAAGGGGGCACTCTGGTTACCAAAAATAATAATTGTCCCAGTATAGAGGGTTTCCCCTCCATTGACTGGTACAAATTATCTTAAGTGCAGCATCTGCCGGAACAGATACTACAATTTGATCTTGGTCCGAAGGCCACAGAGGTGCTCCCGCGAAAGGGGGGGCGGACTTATCACCCTAGAAAAGACGACATTATTTTATTTCCATTTGATGAAAACTGGTTTTCTGTTTTTATTGCAGATCATCTACTAGTTGGCCAGTTGTGTACAAATCCTAAGAACGATAGGAGTCCTTTATTATGTCTGAAAGCGACACATTCAACGACCGAGATCGGAGATGTGCCGCTGTACAACTCATGCTCTCTACGGATCTAAGAAGTTATGACAGTGGGGCCATTGCCAGAACCCTCAAAAATCAAATACAGAGGATCCAACGCTGAGAGCACAGTTCAACGTATCTAACGATCCACGGTTATGGTCTTTGGTGTGGTTTCAAGTGAGGGCCACATCATGCCACCTCACATCTTCGAAGTCGGCTTGAAAGTCAACACCAAAGTGTACCTGCATGTACCGAAGAATGTGGTGATCCCCTTGTGCATTTAGATGGCCGCTGGCACATACTGAGTGTGGCAGCAGGACTCGACGCCGGCCCAAAAGTCCAACTAGCTATCGACTTATTTAATATCTATAGGTATACCTACCTATTTATTTCCGTGTGACACTGTTGGAGGTATTATAGTATATAGCGAATGGGGCACCTGCAGTATCATTAGAAGCATTCATTTATGACTCATGTAAACAAACGAAGACTTTTTCTTTATAAAACAAAATTTGTAGTGGAAACAGGAATTTTTATTTGCTTAATAATTAGGTGTGTCCGTGACCCATTTGGGCCACAACTACAACCACTATACTTACTTGATTTCAATCGAAATTCATAAACTACGAAATATGTCTTATCAAATTCTTCTAACATAAATAAAAGTAATTTATCTCGTTACGTCTATTATTATTATTATTATTATTATTATTATTATTATTATTATTATTATTATTATTATTATTATTATTATTGTTATCGTTGTTGTTGTTGTTGCTGTTGTTTTTGTTGTTGTTGTTGTTGTTTTTGTTGTTTTTGTTGTTGTTGTTGTTATTATTATTATTATTATTATTATTATTATTATTATTATTATTATTATCTATATATTAATACGATAGCGTGCGTGTTCTTGTGTGTGCCACGCTTTCCGGCAAATTTCATTGGTTGAGATTCAATTCATTTTTTTTAATTGTTTCAGAGAGAGATAGAAAGAAAGAGAGAGAGAGAAAAAGAGAGAGAGAGACCGATGTATGCTGTGTACTTCCTTAATTAAACTATTACTGCTACTACTACATTTTCATTTGTGTGTGTGTGTGTGTGTGTACTTACACTTATCTACGTGTGCATGTGTGTGAGAACTTTAGACTTCTATATATTAATTCTATGGCGTGTGTGTCTAAATATTATTATAACCACCTATGTTTTGTAATAAATACTTATACAAAAATTCTTCATAACTTTCAGTTTCGGTTTCGATCATAGCTGAAGGCACTCAAGTCATTTTTTTTTGTTTTTAATCACTATTTTATATTTTACCCAATGTAATATATCTTATCTTCTTATCTTATCTATATAGTAATGCGATAACATGTGGGTTATTTTGTGTCACGCTTACATCTTTTTTCTTCTGAGTGACTGTCGTTTAATTGTTATGATCTTCCATTTCTTGTAATAAATAATTATACTAAGAATTCTCCATAAGTTTTAGTTTCGGTTTCGATTATAACCGAAGGAACTCAAGTGTGTGTGTGTATATATATATATATATATATATATATATATATATATATATATATATATATATATATATATATATATATATGTGTTTTCGGTTTTGGTTCAAGCTGGTACACCGAAGTCATATGGATGTATATATTTTTATATTTTTGCAATCACAACTTTATAATATATAAGAATCACTAGAAAATTGACTCTATAATAATATATACGAAATTTGCATGAATTAAAATATCATATTTAAGCATAGTTTATGACTAGGCTACGCCGGGTGTCCCTACTAGCTTAGATAAATACTTTTGCAGTTTTAATAAAAGAGTTACAAGACGTCTCCATTTACGCTGAATGCCTACATCAATATATTACAGATGAAAGAATCCGCTGTGGAATGTCCACAGGTCCCGTTAGTCTATATATTAATATGATAGACTGTGTGTTATTTTCTGTGTTACGCTTACATCCGGGTCGTTGAATTGTTATGTACTTCCATTTCTTGTCATAAATAATTTTACCAAGGATTCTTCATAGAACATAAGAACTAACCATAGTCTTCTCTTGCATTCTTTTTCTATAATTTCCTTTCATTTCAGCTTCTTTTAATTTTTTTTTATCTAATTCTACAATTCCTAAATAGGTGTATCCTTCTTCTCCAATCCCTTTTATCATTTTCCCATCCAAAAATTTTACTCTTTTACTTTCAACAATTTTCCCTTCTTCAATTTCAAGGCCCCACACTTCTTCACGCCAAACTCCATACTTATGTCATTATTATTGGCTCACAAGGAACTTTCACACAGGCCATCAAAGTTCTCTCCCCGAAAACAGCCTGTGGTGTTCCCTGAAAGCTGAGTGACACCAAGTCTCCCCAGGTTTCCAGTACTATCCACCTCTTTCGATATCATTTGCAAATAAATTTGCATTATCGCAACAGCTGCTTGCCATTGAGTTCTCGTTGGCAGCGGCTATTATTACTATTATTATTATTAT
The DNA here is from genome assembly GCF_053919585.1 of Euprymna scolopes. Taxonomy (NCBI): domain Eukaryota; kingdom Metazoa; phylum Mollusca; class Cephalopoda; order Sepiida; family Sepiolidae; genus Euprymna; species Euprymna scolopes. The sequence goes on along the minus strand of NC_136494.1, from coordinate 70,881,609 downwards.
TATTATTATTATTATTATTATTATTTGTACTCGGTTAGAGTTCTCACACAGACTATCGTCAGAAATGACTCTCACGCAAAAATCGGTAGTGTTTCTTAAGGTTTGGTTGACAGCAAGGCTCTCCAAATTTCCAGTACTCTCCACCTATTTTAATAATATCTGTAAAATAATATCTGTAAGTGAATTTGCTCTATCGCAAACGACGCTTACCACTGATTTCTCGATTGATGCGTCCATTGTCCTTTACTGATATTTGGGTCGCAATAAGCATCGCCAGATCCTAGCACTTTTTCGCAACTATACGGCGGCGATCTGTTTAGTGGTTTCTCTTCTCAGTCTTATTGATCCTTCACGATTATTGATGCGGTGCTAGTCAGTTAAGACTTTACCATATTTTTTTGTGGAAGGGGGGTCATACTGAATGAAAAATTTTGCTGTTTCGGTTTTTTTGGTTCCATGTGATGATCCTTTCTATCTTTTTTGGTTTACGTTTTTTGTAGTTTCCATACGTTTGTAGCTCGTGTGTTAGTTTCCGCATTCGAGGGTTTTCCTTAAGACTTCAATTGTTTTCAGGTTTACATCTGCTGTTGAGTCTCAGCCTTCCTCTTGATTCAGCATTCTTCTTCTGTTTATCCATGTTTTTTGGGACGATCATTATTATTATTTAAAAACTTTTACAAAGGAATCACCACTTATAAAGGCCCAGAGGCCACTCGAGGATTAAAGTTAAAGAGTTTAGAGTAGTCAAAGGGATAATATCATAGTAATCGTTAAACATGTAAATTTGGTAAATAGGATTACTTAAGAGGAACGGCTCACCAGGAACTTGTTTACGTTGGACTTGAAGACGACCTATTCGTAGTCAGCTGGAAAGCAAGATAACGGAAGTTTTAAGAAAGAAGCTTTGTTCATGGAATTAACATTTAGGTTTAGAGAGAGATAAAAATGTAGTGAATTATTGATAGTTTTTTCAGCTAGACGACTGTTTCTCGTGAATGGTTGGCGGGAGTACAGATACAGGCTCGCAACGTCTCTTCTGTGAGAAAGAGGTTGCAGGAAAGAGAAAAGGGCATCCCCCACAAGGCTACGAAGTCTATTTTGAACTCTGTCAAAGCAGGATAATGCTTTCTAGCAGCTCCTGCCCAGATGTGGCAACAATACTCCATCCTTGGACATACCTAGCTCTTATATAGGTAGAGAATTGTACCAGCTTGTAGACATCTATTGAATCGATAGAAGAGTCCTACCATTTTTCCAGCGACATTGGCAACGGATTTGATGTACGTGTTCCATTTCAGATCAGGAAAACATCTACTGTCCACTTCATTCATTCATTGCGTCTTGTGAAGGAAATGTTGAAGAGAGTCCTGTCATTGCAACACAAGCTGCTGCAAGTCCCAGAACAGCTGTCAGATATCTTCACATACTTGGCTATTATGGTAGAGCTGCGAGAATGAAAATTGTTCTTTGTCCTGCCAATATCAAACGCAGAAAAGATTAGGCTCATGAGATGGTGGAGAGACCTATGACCTTTTGCACTCATGTCATTCTCTCTTATGGGTCACAATTTGCATTATTTCTCGACAGTTGAAGTGTGTGAGTATGGAGACTCCCTCAGCAAAAGTTTGACTTAAGGAAACATGGGGGTTTCTCGGTTATGACATAAGGTTATGACATAAGGTTATGATATAAGGTTATGACATAAGTTTATGACATATGGTTTAATGCGAAGGATACATCAGTTTTGCTAAATATGTTTCAATATTACACATGTTCTTAAGTGGTAAAATGAACCAAGTCAACTCCCCATTTATGGAAGACAGAGCTACTTGCCAGGGCGACACAACATTGGTTGAGCCGAAATGAGATAAATAAACTTCTATGGCCAAGTCAATCTCCGGATATGAACCCAATTGAAAACCTTTGGGGCATATTAGACTGGAACCTTAGTAAAACTAAAATGAAACAATTTTTTAAGCATGAACTTTTAGCATTATCGTGTCAGACATGACAAGAAATTCCTCAATATGATATTCGGCAAGTAATCAATGTTGTGACTATTCATTTTTCAATTAGTTATTATAAATTATCTGTTTATTGAAATAAACTGTTTCTATGGGTATCTATTATTTCCTGTCATGTTTGTATATATATACATTTATATATATATATATATATATATATATATATATATATACAGGGTGAGCCAAAATAAGGGTCCTATATATATATGTATGATTATATTTAAAGATAGGACCCTTATTTTGGCCCACCCTGTATACATAATATATTTATATAATATATATAATGTACATATAATATATATATAGATAATATATAATATATATAATATATATAAAATATAAATAATATATATATTATATATATATATATAAAATATATCTAAAATTTATATATAAAATATATAATATATATATAATATATTTATATAATATATATATAAAATATAAATAATATATAATATATATAATATACATATAAAATATACATATAATATATATAAAATATATATGAAATATAAATATATAATATATGTATATAAAATATATATAATATATATATAAAATACATATATAAAATATAAATATATAATATATACACAATATAATATATATATATATATATATATATATATATATATATATATATATATATATATACAATCATGTAAGTAGACTAACACGACAATCTAGCTGATTATCTTGTTTTGTGTTTTGGCTTCCAGTTTCAATGAAGATCATTTTATCATTAATCTCAATGGTTGAGACTTTACTCGCCACCCTGCTGTTTCAATGGGAAGACAACTGTTTTTCACATGTATGTCGTTCGTTACACAATCATAAATAATATTATCAATGCCTGTACTCGTCCTCGCTGATAGCGAATTTCCTTGTCTCTTATTGCACATTATATATATATATACATGTATATATTCATATATATATACATATACATATATATACATGTATATATATGTATATATATATATGTATGTGTGTGTGTCTATATATATATATATATATATATATATATATATATATATATATAATTGAAAAACGCACATATCTCAATTGTTGTATGGACACTGATAGCATTAGATTGATATCTTCTCAAACAATAAATAAATAAATTCCCACGGAACAAGAAATGAGAAAATCCTTACTGTAAGAAAACATTATGCTATCAAGATCATTTATTACTTCTGTACACGTTATCATGTTGTCCTTACAGGGGTTCACAAAAAGCAAAACATACGTGTGTATGAGAAAAACGTTAAAAAATACATAAAATTTAATACATATTTTATTTTTTGTTTTACAATAGTTTGGAATTCTAAAAAAAAATTAAGAGAAAATTGTGTAGTTGCGAATTCATTTAGAGCGGACGTGTTAATTAGCAAATCACGGCGTTATTTTAAATAGTTTCTTTCCAACGTCCGCTTTCTGTTTAGCAGAACTCATGTCGAGTCTTTCTGGTGTATTAAGATAAAATGTCTGATTAATATATATTTTTCGGTTTAATTCTTTAAATATTTAAAAAAAAAATTAGTCTTTACTTTCAAACGATTCTGTTTCGGAATGGTATTACTTTTAATAAAACATGCTATAATCAAAATGTTTTTCTAGTCCTGATTTTGGCATTTTTCTTTTCATAAAGTAGTTTCATATTATAAAACATATTTAAATGTTTGTGTTTTACTTAGTTCTTTTAAATATCTTGTAAAAAAACAAAAAAAACTTTTAGTCCTTACATTGGAATTTTGTTTAATCTTCGAAAAAAAAAATTTTTTTTAAAACTTTTTAAAAATTTTTAGAAGCATTAAAAATATTTTTAAAGACACATTTTAAAGTAAATACTAGTTTTTTATGTAAAGTTTAAAAAATTAAACTGGAATTACATAAGTATTAATTAGAAGGGGCTTTTTCTTGTTATGCAACGGAAAATTTTCGCTAAACGGAAGTCGAAATGAAACTTTTTTTTAAATTTAAAATAACTTATTTAAAATAAGAAAAGAGACAGAACAAAAATTCTTAAGCCATCCTTGATCTTGATCTACAATGGTACGACATACGTATGTAAATTTTAATATATGAATTTAAATAAAATGCTATTTTTCAAAGATAGCTCAATATCCTAAATAAAACAATAAAAAAGTATGGCTCTATCGTGGCACCAAATATGATCTCATGTGCTGTTGAAAATATTAGGGTCCTAACCTAGGTGACTCGACGTAAATGCAGTTCTCTACCATAGGGATAGGATTCATTCCGATTTGTTTCTCAGTTGTTTTACCCCTATACTGGTAGAATGTTGTTGATGACGCAATTTTGTCGAGGACTTGAGAAAGTATTCGGTTCTGTCGAATACTCCTGTAACTGCAACGTTGTCGTTACACGTCAACACTCAGAACCCATACGTTGTATGCAGATAATCGCAAAGCAACAAAGCCAAGGAAAGAATTCGACTCATTTTTTACAGTTGAATCAACAGACATTTATTTACAGGTACTTCCAGAATAACGTTTTTTTCTCTTGTTCAAAAGTCTTCATGTACTCCAATGTGCTTAACACGATTCTGTCGTGTCCAACACATGGTACTCTGCCTGTTTCTATCCCTTTTTCTGGTTACATTTTTTTTCTTTTTTATAATATTTTTCTTTCCTTCTTTCTCGCTGTGACATCACCTTGTACATGATCTGTTATTTGCGTATGCTGACTGCCCTACAGGTGCGGCTTCTTTCCTATGCGAGTCCGCGGTCTGTTACATAGCAACATTGAAAAACTCCGTATCTCTATTAAGAGATTTGACAATTTAAAGACGGTCGAGATACGACATCATAATAATTGATAGTAATTCATGCAGAATCCTATACAGCAACATAGTCTATTCGAATTTGCTGTAATTGACAGAGAAACAGATAAATGCGATTAAAACTTTGGAGTTCTTGTTTTTCACCCCCTGTGGTTAGAATGTTTATCTGTTTTGTGAAATATAATTTTTGATTTCTAGAAATTTGTTTAACTTACGGCTCACTCCTGATACATTTCTCTACCTATATAAAAGCCAGTTACGGCCAACGATGGAGTACTGTTTCCACATCTGGGCAGGAGCTGCTACATGCAGCTTATCCTGCCTTGACAGAGTTCAAAATAGACTTCGTAACCTAGTGGGGGATTCCCTTTTCTCTTCCCTTTAACCTCTTTCCCACAGAAGAGACGTTGCGAGCCTGTCTCTGCTTTATCGTCATTTTCATGGCAAGTGCTCAGCTGAGCTCCAATCTATAGTCCCTTTTTGCCAAACTTTCACGAAAAACACTCGTCTAGTCAAAACCACTATCAATAATTACCCACACTCTTTATCTGTGCCTAAGCCTAAATGCAGATTCCATGAACAAAGCTTCTTTCTTAGAACTGTGGAATTCTCTTCCGATTGCCTGCTTTCCAGCTAATTACAATCTGATTGTCTTCAAGTCTAACGTAAACAAGTTCTTGATGAACCGTCTCCCTAAGTAATCCAATTTACAACATTCCCAATACTTATGTGTACTACGCTATAATCACATTGGCTAATGTATACCCATTAACTCTTATCCTCGATTAGCCTCCGGGCCTTGATAAGTGGTGATTCCTGTGTAAAAAAAATATTGTGGATTTTTGGGGCCACTGTAGGGACTGTTATTGCTCGATAGTCTTGTTAAATGTAAATGGATACGCTGCTAATATATATTTGATGATTTGAGCCCCCAGGACAGCGTTCACACATCGAGGTCAGCAAGTACGCACTCAAACGTCACTTCAATCCGGTAGCAAGAGTTGACGTAACGTCCTATAACAAAGGGGAAGTAAGAGCCTTTATTGAAAATCTCGGCGCGAACAGCATATGTGCAGTATTTTTTAAAAATTAAGGGGTCAAATAGCGCTAAATATTCTTATCTCAGAATGCCTTTTCAATCGCTAACAGAAAATAAGAAAAAATTAGCATCTCAATAAAAGGCTATTACTTCAAATCCGATGCTTTCTCTATTTTTTCGTCTTCCATAAATATATATAGAAAGAAGTTTGTGTTTACTATAAACATTTTACGCAAATATTACATAAGTATAAATCATATCTGCATGAATATAATTATGCATAATAATTAACTAAAGATGTTCATACCACAAGAAAACAGAAAAAAACTGATAGGGAACTAATTAAAATAAACGTTTAATAGAATATGCAAATTAGCTAGATCTTTGCAAGTGAATGCAATTCCACGGCCCATATATAACAAAGTTGTATTTTCTTTTTATATAAATAGAAAAAAGTTTTTTTAATATGAATGTCAATTCACACAAAAAATTATAGAAGTATAAATTACTTTCAACCTCTTTTACTGCTGTTCCAACCTTACTTTTATTCCATACGTCGCCTGTGACACTCGTTTTCATTACAGCCTTTGTGTCTCTGTTTGTTTATCTATCCCTACGTTTATTAGAAGTCGAATACAATAACAATAAAATCGACATAAAATATAAGCAAGAGAAGAATAAGAAGTCTCTTAATTGCGACCAGCTAAATAATTAATAAGATTTCTAAATATCGAACACAATCACATTTGAAATGGAAACATGTTGATAAGAATCACCTAAATTTAACTAACAATTATACATGCCCTATTTTGCGAAAAATTAGGTTAACAATAATAAGGTACATGCAAAAAAGATAAAAAAAACTATACTAAAATGTTCAGGTATTTTTTTAAGAAACTGCTGTCAGAAAACGAGAGTCTTTTACAAGTTGTTCAATGTGTTGTATTTTGTATTGTTCTTTGTGAGAAGAGTAAGAGTCTTAGTGAGAGATAAGAGTCTTAATCATGTTGTTGGAAGAGATGCTAGTTATTATATATATTCATTGTGAGTGTTCATATTGTTGAGATGTTCATATTGTAAGAGATTGGATGGAGACATTAACACGTATATATAAATAGAGAGAGAGAGAGAGAGAGAGAGAGAGAGAGAGAGAGTACATATAAATACACTTTGAGAGGTGATTCGATATCTAGACAGATAGACCGAGGGATTGGCATTTATTTTCATTTACTAATTCTCTTTATTTTTACTTCCATGAAAAAGGGGAAAGCCTTTTTCATGTAACAAATGTAAATGACATGATGTCTTATGAATAGGGCTATGACGACAGAATATTCTTATTATTGGTTGGACTCTCGAGTATATATCCGACACAGTTGGACAGAGTTCCACTTCACTCTATATAAAAGCATATAAGATATCAGGGGATACACACTCGAGAGCCAAAACAACGAGAAGAATATTCTGTTGTCCTATGCCTACTCATAGCATATCCTTTGGTAGGTGATGGATTCCATACGAGGTTATCACACGTAGTAATTGTGAACTAGTTATTTCTACATGGATGAATAACAATCTGAAACCTTGCTCTTTTAGTTAAACAAAAAATAAAAGGAAGATGTCTATATAGACGTGTTTGGGTTCGGTGTTTCCTCCAACTGATGGCCAATATAACCTATGGCATCACGGTGTATAGTCAAGTCAAGAGATGAACCTTGGTGTTTTGTCAGCTTCAACTCTGACGACCATAGAACAAAACAGCTTCCACCGTGATCCATAAAAGCTCTCTCAAGATTACCAGAGACGGAAGCTTTCCAGGTGGCATGTAGCCCATCAAGAACACTCCAGAAACTGCATTTGTTTCAAATGGAGATATCTCACTGCCATCCCTTATTAGGACATCTCTATTCAAAACTATTTCAATACAAAGCCAACAAAAACAACAGAACGCGACTGAGCTCCAATCTATGGTCCCGTAAAATGTTTATAACAAAGATTCGTCTTGCTGCGACAACTGCTAACAATTTTCCTGACAATCTAACTAAACGAAAATTCCATGGGCAGAGATTTCTTTTCCTAGAACTGCCTGCCTATGGAATGAGATACCTTGTGTCTGCCCCGTGGCTGGTTGTCTTCAAATCTTATGTGAATAAACTCCTATTGAGTCACTCATTTAGATAATCAAATTTTATCTAAGTTCTCAGTGACTAATATTGTTGTCTCATCATTTATCTGACACTTAAAATTTATCCTAGAGTGGCCCCCGAACCTTGATAAATAGTGACATCCCCAAATAAAAAAAAAGACGTTGGGGACTTGTACAATCCCATAATTTTATTTCTTTCAAAATTAATGGATCAGTCTACACTACTATTTCATCCATAGTTTCATTCATTCATTCATTCATTAAAGCGGTGTCCTGCCTGGTATGGACATTGACGGCTATGACTCTCCCTCTATCTCTCTCCCTCGGGGCATTCATGAATACATTGTTACTCATCATTCACAAACTTCATTCATGCTGTTTTCTCGTAAGTGTTTAATGCATTGCCACAGCTTTCTTTGCAATTGTACAGACAGTAAGTTGCAGTTTCTTTCTGTCCGACCGGTGCGATTGTCCTGACCATTGTACCCAGAGGTATCTTCTGCCCAGCACAACGAGATACGAAACCATGAACAGAATTATTCTTGATTGCTTCCGTATTACATCAGTCATCTGCTTTCTATGACATCACACTACCCTGATCGGAGGGGGAGGCTAAAGTGGGGGTTCCTCCTTGGCCAGGGATCTCCAACAGACTAGCGGAAAGAAGGAGACGCCTAACGTTTCCTTTGACAGAATTGCTGTCCCGCCACCCTATACAAATCATAGTATTCGCAAACGGCCACCCATCTGGTATTAACCAGGTTCATCCTTGCTTACCTTCGGTAATCTGGCGTGAGCTAGCGTGCCAACGTGATTATGCCGTATAGCTTCATAGCAATCGCAAAATATCATGTCAAGTACAGAACCGAGTACAGCAATCAATTGAGTCATACGAAACCCTTTTCACTACGGTAAAATACGCTAGCTAAACTCGTACGTTTGCATCACGATCAACAGATATTGCTAAGACAATCATGTAGGTCACAATAATAGTATTGAGACGCCTCTATCACATACCCGGCATCTAAATTTTGACCACGTCAAAATCGACAAAAATAGTCAGTTATAATATACATCAGAATGGCCCTAGAAACTTCGCAAGGAATTAAAAGTAATAAGGTTCATTTTATCTTTTCATGTAATATTTATTTTTAACATAAATGCATTAAGAAATACTAGCAGGACCTATGGAAATTCCACGGAATTAGAAATATATTTAATCAGCAAACGTGTTTCAATACTGCCGACGTTTTTTGCATAGCACAAAAAATTAGTTTTTAATACAGAAAAACTAATAACAAGCATCAACTATAAGTTTATTCTAATTTCTATGAAAATAGTGTCCGTTGAATTTTAAATATAGACCGGCCTAAGTGAGATAAATTAATACTTTAAAATAAATACTTAGAAAGTAATAGTTTGCTACACAGTGAAATCACATTGTAAAAGACAATCTTTAATTTGCCCCTTCAGTCCTACATATCTGGAGAGATAATCCTCGTTTTCTGCCCTGTTTCTTTCAAATGTTCCCTTTTACGTAAAGTTTCACTGATTTCTTTATTCGTTTAAGAATTGCTGCACGTCGAAATTGCTACGAGTCTTTCTTATGCTATTAAAACAATGATCATATTATTGTTATGATGATATTCGAAAACCAGGCTATATCAAACAGAGGTCACTCTAATACTCTTGTCCAAAATTTGAATTGTATTTGGCCTTTTTCAAAGCATAGCATACCGACTAACTAAGGAAATAATAGAATATTATATAGATAACTCAATCCCAGAATTTAAATAATTAAATACATCAGGTTGTTGCATGAGTTCCCGTCGTTTCATAAACAATTTTTGTTCTAAAACACGTTTTGATATTTGGCAAAGTGTTATATATCATTAGAAAGCACGTATTCTGTTCTACAAGATAATGGTCATCGCTTTTTGATCATATAATTTTGTTCTCGTTTTTCAGAACCGTCAAATGGATTGTCAAATAGATAAAAAAAAATCACATTTTCGACACTTCCTTCTTTTCGCCTTTAATTGAGGTCAAAAAGCAAGGGAAGTGACCAAGCATATTTGTGTCGTATATGGAGAAAACGCTATAACTGAGAGAACTGTTCAAGATTGGTTACCCATATTAAAAGACAGTAATTCTGACCTTAATGCCGCTCTTTGTTCCAAAAGACCAATCAAGATAGACGAAGACTAACTCAGGGTTCTTTAGAAGGAAGATGGCCATCAGCCCTGTAGAGAATTGGGTAAAAAGATAAAGTGTGATTTTGCGACAATTTCACGTCACCTCCAATCGATGGGAATCACACAAAAACTTGGAGCTTGAGTCCTACACGAACTTACATTTGCTGTTATAATTCCTTGATTTTCTTGAAAAAAAAAACAAAAACGTCGGAACTTATGCAACAACCAGATATATGAAAAAAAATACTCAAAGAGAAAAACGTTCATTAAGTCAACTGAATAGCTTCTTTCAGTATTGACAAACTATGGATACCCACTGTAAGGGTGAAATTTTTGTGGCAAGAGTTGCGCAATCTCCAACCACACCTCTCCTGGATCGACATTGTTAAATACCAGTGGAAAATGAATATTCAGGACGATTGGAAACAAATGCCGAGATAAGCGGAAAGTACATACAGCGCCTAGAATTCTCAAATGGCCACCCATTTGGTAATAGCCATGCTCAACGTTGCTTAACTTCGGTGATCTGCCGAGAACCGGTGTGACAACATGATTATGCTGGACACACAGCTTAATAATAATAATAATAATAATAATAATAATATGAAGAAGAAGAAGAAGAAGAAAAAAAAGAAGAAGAAGAAGAAGACGAAGAAAAAGAAGAAGAAGAAGAAGAAAGAAGAAGAGAAGGGGAGGAGGAAGAGTAAAATCATAAGCCTGAGGAGTGAGAGCATTAGTTGGACCTCCTTTGTAATGGCGCGGATCGTACAGAGACGTTAACTTATTACCACCCAAATGACAACCAATCACCGAATATAGCAGTCATAACAATCAATTGATGGTAATACTACTATATATATATATATATATATATATATATATATATATATATATATATATATATATATATATATATTTCATATAAGCATTTATATGTCGCTACACATGATGAGCTTGTTTTTATCAGCCCGTTACGAGTAACCAGAGACCTCTTCAGGCGATATTGTTTATACAAAAGCAAACTCCGTAATTTGTATAAGCAATATTGCCTTAAGAGATTTTTGGTTACTTGCATCTGGCTGGCTGAAACATGCACGTGTGTGTGTGTGTCGACATCTTATGTAGAATGTCTTACGTCTTATGTAGAACAAATAAAAAGTATATATTTCCCTATTTCGGTATTGAGCACTCTTGCATTGAGCACTCTTGCATTAACCTCCTTAAAACCTCATTGGGAAATATTAACCTGAAATTATATATATATATATATATATATATATATATATATATATATATATATATATATATATATATATATGTCATCATTTATCATCCTGATCATATTACACCGACCGCTCGAAACTGAAAAATGTAAAACTATATTTTAGTTTATACCCCTTACAATAACCCCTTTACCCGATTTCCATCAACACATCCTCTTGCTACTCACACTCTCACATTTTTTTAAAAACTTTTTTTCATCGTCCTCCAACACCTTCTTCGCCAGCCCGATTCTACCCGATTCTATTTTCCACGGCTACCCGATCTCGTTGTTCTCTGAACCATTTGTTTGCTGGCGGCCATCTTGTAACCGGATACACCAAGATGTCTTGCTCGTTTTTTTTTAAGGGTTGTGTGTAACAAAAGAATATTACAGTTGGGTAAAGAAAAAAAAAGAGCGACGTTGTATTGTTTTATCTTATATAAAAAAAACAAAAACAAATAAGTAATAATGACGGAGTTACGGGCACACATGTTGCTGGCGATGTCTCGACTCATTAACATTTATTCAAAAGAAAAAAGTATATATAACAGCGTGTCAGTAACCTACAATTATTCATATGTCTAATTAAATCATCCGATGTTTTCCATATGTAGTGATTAGGAAACCATCACCGGAAACGCCGATGAAAGATAATGAGCATATCAGCTAAAACGTCGTAAAATTATTAATATCTTTAACGAAGACAACAATCTATAAAACAAACAATATATCTCAGTATAATTAGGTAGATTGTTAAAAAAAATGAACCTTTTTATTATTCCGAATTTTTTCTATTAAGATTTGCGTTTCTAAATTCTTTAGATGACGATTAAAGATTCGTATCATTTGGATTCTTCGGACTACTGTTCTCATCTTTAGTGTTATCTTTTACAACGTTTCGGTCGATGTAACCTTCCACCTTCTTCAGGTGTACCTTGTCGAACTCAGTAGTCTTTTTGCCGAACTCTGAAATCTTTCTGTCGAACTCGGGAATCTGAATTGAAGAACCTGTGGCGGAGTGGATAAAGTGTTTGATATAATTCAGTTGTAAAGTTACATTCTTCTGGAGTTTGAAGCTTCAATAATCGGTGCGGGCGTCACTTAAAATGCAATTGCGAGTTATTTGGATCAGTGGACCACTGTTCTCATCTTGAGTGTGAAAATCACACGTAAGATGAGAACAGTAGTCCGATAAATCCAAATATTACGAATAACCTGTCTTCATCTCAAAAATTCAGAAAGGTCAGTTAGGATTTCTATCAAATCATGGCAGACGAAACGAGCTTTTGCTTCCCTTGTGGATTTAATAAAACGTTCCGTTCGCAGATTCCGAAGTTTTACAGAAAGATTACCGAGTTGGTCAGGAAAATTCAAGAATTCGAAAAGATACATGCGGAATACGTCAGGGGATAACTCGACAGAAGCGTTGTGAAAAAAGCACACCAAATGAGAACTAGAGTCTGAAAAATTCAAATAATACGAATAAAGATTTGTATTATTCTAACATATATTTTGGACGGTAGGGTTGCCTGATATGTAAGCCATTATCTATAAAATAATTTAGGTTCTCTACAGTGCAATGTAGGCTACAATATATTGTGAGCTTAGTCACTGTGAGAGTCATGTGAAGCTTCCTCCAGGTACATCGCGATGGGTCCCAATTAAAGCAAGCCATCAATCGATTTGATTGAAAAATGGTCTATTTCATTAATTCCAACGGCAATAAAAAATATGGTAGTGTAAGATATTCGTTGATCATTATTCAATCCCGGGAAACGTCGGGTCACCCTGCTAGTTAGATGTAGAATTTCTATCGTGACAATAATCATTCGTTTTTTTTTTTAAATTAACTTCTTCTGTGTCTTTTTTCCCCCACTCTGTCTCCTCTGTGAAGAAGCCGTATTTATAGACTAACTAGCAGGGAAACCCGACGTTATCCGGTATTGAATAAGGATCAATAAATGTTTCATCCTTCCATACTTTTCACATCGAAATCAGTGAAATCGCACATTTTTCAATCGAATCGATTGATTGCCTGGTCAAGTTGCATCTACCAAGGTGCACCAGGAGGAAGTTTCACATGCCTTCATGCAATGACATAGTCGACAATGCATTCTGGTCTATATTGCACTGTTGAGAATCTATTGTTGATTTTATAAAATTATTTGTATAATACGGCATAATCGCGTTGACACACCGGTTCTCGCCAGATCACCGAAGTTAAGCAACGTTGAGCCTCGTTAGTACTAGATGGGTGACGATTTGGAAATTCTAGGCGCTGTATATGCTCTCCGCTTATATCGGCATTTGTTTCCAGTCGTCCTGTACTTACACCTCACCTTCCACTGGTATTTAACAATCTCGACTCAAGAGAGGTGATGTTAGAGATTGTGCACCTCCTGGCACGAAAAATTTCACACGCAGGTACCCCTTCGTGGGTATCCATAATCTGTCAAAGACTGAAGGAACCTTGTTGTTGTTTTTGCTGCAATTGGTAAATAATGACTTTGATAAATTTTTAAATGTAAATCTCAAGTTCAATTGTGCTTTAAACCGAAACAATCATTTAAAACGCACCTGTCATATAAAAGAACTGTTTTCACGAAATTATCTTACATAATGACATAAATTAAAGTTAAACGCACAAAAGTCAAGTATCATGCTTCAAGGGTGCTCTAAAAAACAACCATTTCGAACGCGCACCTGTCTTATAAAAGAATCTGTATTTGATTTTATAGTCTGGGTCTTTATGTTTGTACGATGATAAAACTACTCAAATGCACCTGTGATGTTAGGCTCTATAATTGTCTTAATAGCACTTTCTTCTTTAATTGAATTTTTTCGATTATCGATTTTTGATATTTATCGGAGGCAATCCAATACTAAACCTACATAAGTCATTTTTCTGTCCGAGATTCTTATGGATGGCTCTGCTCCCGACGAGAAATCGACTCTAAAACTTCTTGGTCTTTCTTTCTCATCGAATCTTTTTTGGAGTTCATATATAAAATCCATTGCTCTTTCTATTCTCGTAAAATCGGTTCTCTCTATCGCTATAAACACACACACTCTCTCTCTCTCACCCTAAGCTATTCTCTATCTCAACAAATATACTACCAGATCATGTATGGAGTACTGTTGTCATATTTGAGCTGGCAAATCTATGTCCTTTTTGAAAGTTCTTGTTAAATTAAATAATAAAAAAAAAAACGTAGCTGCAATTTGATTGGCCCTGCCATTTCTTCTTTACTGCAACCTTCTCTCATAGACGTGATGTTGCTAGTCCCAGTCTTTTCTACAAATATTATTATTTTTATCAGCATAGCTCGATCTATTCCCTGCTCTTTTTGTTCCGGCTCGGGTTGCTCGATGGTCTAGAGGTTTTCATCAATTTGCATTGTAATACAGCTTCCTATTTCAGTAGCTTCTTTCCAATGACTGCAAGATTGTGGAACTCTCTTCCTGCTCCCTGTTTACATTCTACCTACAGCTTTGGTCTTTTCAAGACAAAGGTCAATAGATCTCTACTGTCTTTGCGATAATCAAATTTCGTTCTTGTTAGCTCATTACATAAAGTGCCTTCATGCGTTGTTCGAATGATTTCCATAAAATTTACTGTTATAGCTCCTCTGAGGATGTTTAATAAGTAATGCCCTGATGCATTTCTTATAGCAGTAGAGCAACAGAATATAGCACAGTTATTAGTATTTCTCTACATATGAACCGGCCAGGGTTACGCATATCTCCATGCAATTCAGGAGACCGTTTTTGTAGAACATCCCAAGTTGTTGCTCCAACCAACAACGTAACTTCGGAAATCAAGGCTGTATCATTTGGAAAATACTTTCATTTCAGAAACAACTTTATTGCTAAGAAGAAGGAGTGAAAGTCAGAAGATGTAAGGTCACGTATTAGTGAAAATTGTATAGCTTCAGACATGGCAACATGTTTGTGGTGGGCCGGGGCGTTAATATGCAGGAGGAGGATAAATTTGCTGAGCTTGCTCCCATTTTTGCTTTTGATAATTTACTCCTGAGTGAATCATAATAGCCTCCTGTAATTGTGATAATATTTACCAGAAGATCTGTCACCACTACGATGTTCTGGTCTCAAAAGAACATAAATATGACCTTCTTTTTTTTAATGTGGTGAGGCCAAGTACGCCCATTGTATTGACTGGGCTAAAATCTGTGGATCATAGTAATATACCTAGATTATATCTTGTGTAATCAGTTTTTGACAAAAAAAACAACTTTTACTTATCTTCTTGGTACCTCTTCAAATTCATCCTGGAGAACTTAACGCGTTCTCGCTTCTGAAAAGATTTTATAAACATGGGAATTAATCTAAAAAACATAAGCAAATACTCATCTATAATATCTTCCACATACTCTGTACCTATCTTGATCTATTGAGTTATTTGGCGAATAGTTACGCATCGATCTTCCAAAAATGGCAGCCTGCATTTGAATAACAATGGCAGAAACGGTGCGACTAGATCTTTCCCCGTTTGAATTAACAACGCTAGCGTTTTAATAGGTCATATAGGAACGCCATACGTTTCTTCCACTTCATCAAAAAGTCTTCTGCATTGTGCATCTTTTCAAGTGCAAAACCAGATCACCGTGCGACACTCAACGGGCACCATTTTACACCTTAATCAGTTCAAACACGTGTAAATCAATTAATTCAGAGCTGTAATTTGCCATATAACATATAGAGATATAAATCATTGTACATGCAAAATTTTAGCTAGATTAGACAAAGTGTCTCAGTTCCATTATTTATTGGACAACTACCGTTAATAACATTTAAAAAAAAAATTAGTTGGTAAATAGTTAGTTTCATAAGCAAGGACGGACTATTCTCACCTATAAGCAATGTTCTTATCTTCTTCTTAGGTAATTAGTGAAACATGAAAGCATGAAAACATGTCAGGTAGATTACGTCATGCGATTGCTATAAGTTACTATAAAAGTACCTGTTGTGACTTCGACGTATTCATGTTCTACAACCTTATATTGGAATGATGCCTCCGTTCAGTCTCGAAAGACAAAGGATACCCCCTGTAGGGGCAGCTGCGCGTGTGATTATGTGGCAAGGGTTGCGCAATCTCCAACCACACCTCTCCTGAATTGGCACTGCTTGAGTCCAGTGGCAAGGAAAAGTCCAGGACGACTGGAAACAATGTCGAGATAAGCGAAGAGCATATACAGCACATAGAAGTCCCAAATGGTCACCCATCTGGTACTGACCAGGCTCATCGTTGCTTAACTTCGGTGATCTGATGGGGACGGGTGTGTTAAATGTGATTATGCCGTGTATATATATATATATATATATATATATATATATATATATTCATATTTGTTTATTAATTATACAGAAGTTCAGAAAAACATTGGTACCGTCGGTTTCAAGCCCAACATAGCGGGAAACCGTTACTGGTAACACGTAAATAATGTTCAGCTCTCGTCAGGAATACAACTTCATATACCGTACAATTTACATGTAGTGGAATTTTGACAACTTCTTTTATCTAATTTTATTTATTTTGACATTTAATTTGTTTATTTAATTTATGTTGTAGTAATATATTAATGTATTTACAAAGTTTTGGTCGTTGAGTATGGGGCCTGGATAGTTATTTATGATTTTTATTTAACGCGTAATATCTCGGTAAGTTTCTTTGTAAAATACTTTGGGTATATTTGACTTTCTCCGTGCTTATTGTTTTTTTCTCTTTTCTGCGTGTATTATTGATTCTGTTTGCATCGAAATGTGTCTAGCTGTAGGGTTTTTTGGTTAAAGTAAATTTTATGGTCTTTAAGAGTAAATCTAGGTATGTTATCGGTATTTCTATATATATTTCTTTTTTAAATAATGCCTTTTTATATTACGTTTAATTACATTATTTATACATGAGAAAATTAAGTTGATGATCAAGTTCATGTTCATTGTTTTATCAGCTACATCAATTATACTTGTTTCATTTGAATTTTATTTAAACACATGATCAATTTTTCTAATTGAGGCATTATTATGTCAATCCTTCTCGTGATTTTTATATTGTCAGCAACAAGTTTTTCTATTTGGTTCATTACTAATTTAACAGTTCAAACTACAAAAAGAACTCAATTTTTTTTAATATTAGTTTTTAATAATAAATTTACGTACTAGAACCGATTATATGTGTAAACAGTACGACTTGAGTATTATGTCGAATACCTTATCGTTATTTCGCCCTTATTAACTACGCTAATTTGAAAATGATGTATTTTTCAAATAATCGATCAGAGGTTAAAAACACCTAAGGTCGATTTATATCCGTTATAAATCATCCTCTCTCATTCTAGTTTATGTTAAATACCTAGACATCTTAAAAGCATATGGACCTGATCTCACCCCGGCTGTACTATTAAAAAATGCTCCGCTGAGGTTGCTCCAGTTCTCACCACACACCTTATGAATCATGCTTTCCTGGCTGCTGAAAAACTGCTTCCATGTTATCAGTTCGCAAGAATTCTGGCGAAAGAACTGACCCATTAAATTATCACCACATAAGCCTCCTTCCTCTTTTCGAAAAACAATTTGAGTCCATAATTATTAAGCACTAGTCCATCACCTTACAGTTGCTAAACTTCTGCCCAACCATCAATATGGATTTAGGCAAGCTCGTTCTACTGCAGATATTCTAACCGTAATCTTTGAACGTATATACCATGCGCTGGATAAAGTAGGGGATGGGGGAAGTAGTCCTAGATATATCTAAGGCTTTTGATAGGGTATGGCACGATGGTCTTCTCGTGAAAATCAGATCCTGTGGTAATACTGGACGAATATTAACATAATTAAATCCAGGTTGTCCTCGATGGTCGTACGTCTAAACAATATGATATAAATGCGGGTGAATCTCAGAGGTCGATATTTGGACCTTTATTATTCCTAATATTCATAAATGACCTCCCGGATAAAATAGATGAGAATATTTGCTGACAACACCACGCTCTGTAACAGGCACGAAGGGAAAACATATCAAGAGCAATGACGGAAAACCTCGAGGAAGACCTCCAGTTTGTAGTGGAATGGGGTCAAAAATGGATAGTAACGTTTAATTCTGCTAAGACTTAGCCAGTTTTCTTTAATAATTACGAGAAATCTTCTCAACCACAAATAGCTATGGTTAAAAATAAATTACTTCAAACTCCACGGCCTTACGTTTACAGGGAACATGAGTAGGAACAGATACATCGAGAGCATTGCCAAGACTGATGCTAAGAAAGAGGTCTCTCTCTACCGTGCTAAAATGTTACTTACGCCGGAAAGTATCCTGCACTTCTACAAGGCTGGTGGATCTGCTACTAGTCTCACTCCTGGACAGGGTTCAAAAGAGAGTCACCAAAGTGATAGGTCCTGAACTATCATCTAAGCTTCAACCTCTGTTCCATCGACGAAATGTTTCATTTCCCTGTATGTTTTACAAGTATTTTACTGCCCTCCGTACCTTGTTTTACAAGTATTTTATTCATCCCCTCGTACCTTGTACTCCCTCGAGGTAAATACTGCCGACAAACCCGCCAAGCAACAAAATCTCACCCTTACACAGTAGGGATCCCAAGATGTAATATATCCTTCTACTCTAATAGTTTTTCCCCAGAACTGCTAGACTTTGGAACTCTCTTCCGGGTTCCTGCTTCCCCAACTGTACTGACGTCTTTGATGTTACGACCACTACCAAACTGGAAGTGACGTAGGTTTAAATTAAGGTTAGACAATCGAAAAGAAGGGATGACTTTCGAAAATATCGATGAAAAAAGCGACCTCTCCCTGTAGAAAAGTGCCCAGTTGAGGGTGGAAAAATTAATATTTGTAGCCAATTTTTCGAAATTTGTCGTCTGAAAGGTCGTGCTTAAAAACTCTACTGATCTTGTGAAAATCCGTCACCTCTGTCAAAGGTTTTAAGCAGAGATGCAAACATTTATATATTGGTAGCTCAAATTCTGGACGCAAACCGATTAAAAAGCTTGCTCTATCTCTGTTATTGTTTTGAGTTTCCTTAATAAACCAAACAAAAAAATAAACAATTCTTCAGTAAACTGAACCTAGATATAACAATAGACCCAAACCACAAATGTGTAAACTTCTTAGACATAACCCTGAATCTAGACAACAATTCCTACGAACCCCACCATAAACCCAACCAAACGCTATTCTACATAGATCACAAGTCCAACTACCCGAATAGTATGAAAAAAGCACTTATACCTAGCATCTCGAAAAGAATCTCCAAAATATCACAAAATGAAGAATTATTCAATAAAAACAAGGAATATTACAACCAAGCCTTAGCAAGATCAGGATATAAAGAACAAATTAAATTTGTTAAGAAAACTCAAAACGATAACATAGGTACAAAAAGAACAATAAACAATGCTAATGTAATATCTTACAACATGTCGATGAGGAAATATAAAAAGAGCAAAAACAAATGAAAAAATAAAACATACAATAAACACAAGAAAGAAAAATGAAAAAATAAAACATACAATAAACACAAAAAAGAAAAATGGAAAAGATAGACCATAATAAAACCGAAAGTGAAGTTAAAAAGAAAAGTAGAAGGAAGAGCCACCGTTCAGCTACCGCATAAAAAAATAACACCCAAGGGAATTTTACTAAATTATAGAAAAAAAAAATTCCCGCAAGGTAGTAAACTAAGTAAGATAATTAACAAAAACACTGTTAAGCTATCCCTTTTAACATCTGCTAACTTAACAAATACCATAATTGACTCAAATAACACAAAATGAAACAAATTTTTGAAAAATAGAGATAGGACAGAAAATGAATCTAACAACGTAGAAGATTGTAACTGCCGGGACCTTACTGAATGTCCAATGAGGGGCAACTGTTTAACTTCAAACGTAGTATGCAAATATGAATTATAACAAATAATGAAACTAAAGTATATCTGGGGGAGCACCGGAACTTGCTTTAAGGACAGATATTGTAATCACCTAGCATCGTTTAAAAATGAAACTGAGAAATAAAATAACACCACAAATAACGAAAACAACAACAATGTGGATAAAAATGAAAACAACAATAGAAAGGATCATAACAATAGTGGCAACTACAACTACTAATTACAATAACTAAAACGAAAATAGAAACAGAACCAATAGTAATAACGAAAACAACCGGGGAAAAAAAGAAAAAACTCAATCAGTTTAGCAATATGGATTAAGGAATTAAAGAAAAATAAAACTGAATATAAATTAAGATGGTCAATAATTGATAAAGAGGAAAAATATGAACCGAGCAAATCGAAAAGATGTAACCTATGTATATTAGACGCATACCATATACTAATATCCAAAGAAAATTATTAAACAAACGACTAGACGTAATACACGGATGTTTGCACAGAAATCGATACTTAATTTCACGCACTATAGCAGATCAGGAAAAAAAAATAAAATAAAAAAGTAGTAAAAATTAAACGTATAATATAAAAAAAGATACAAGGAGTAAGGGAGGTAATCCTAGATATAAAACACTGATACCATGAGAGTGACCACCTTTTCAAACAGAGAGATCAGGTGAAAATACGAATTCAAAGACCAAGCAAAAAAAGGAATATTAAAATAAACACGCGTAAATGTAGAAATAAAATTATAAGATGATTGAAAAAAAAAACAAATAGGGGAAAAAGAGGAAATTAAAACAAAAAAAAAATAAATAAATAAAAACGAAATAAAAAATAAAAATACGAAATTACGGGTTAAAACGGAAAATTTCTTCACATAACACCAAAAGATGGCGGAAGTGAGGAAGCATGGCTTTGGAAGTCTTTTTACCCGAATACGATGTTCAGCATGTTAAAAATATAGCTTTTGTTGTAAAAATCTAATGGAAAAACATCTGAAGAAGTTGTGGGGCAGGATATTTTTATGGACACATAAATCGTAAAATTGCCTTCCAACTAACGAAACAGCGGTAATGGAAAAAAAAATCCAGGAAATAAACATGAGTCTTTTAATTGTCAAACAAAATTTTGCACTATATATATATATATATATATATATATATATATATATATATATATATATATATATATATATATATATATATATGATAATTTATGTATATGTATGTTTATTTTATTTTTTATTTTCTATTGTTATTGTTAGTTTAAAAAAACACATTACACCTCCGGTAACCATTTATTGTCCGAGTAATTTGGCAGAGACCGCAGAGGTCAACTTTTTTTTTAACTTTGACTCCTATTATAACCTCTTAACATTCTTTGTTTTAAGCTCAAATCACGTTATTAAGTTAGATCCATGTCCAAGGAACCTATATCTAAAATTTCAAGTGTTTAGACCCAAAATTGGCGGAGGAGTTTGGTAGAGTTCTCAAAGGACCAATCGTTTATCTTTGCCCCCTTATCAGCCAAATTTCTGACCGAAAACTAATCACATAGATTTTTCCAAAGCTCAGTACCCTGTATATCAAATTTCGAGTCTGTAGACTAAAAATTGAGAGAGTTATTGCGTAGGGAAATGTACACACACACACACAGATACACACACAGACACGTTCACTTTTATAGATATATAGATGGATATATATATATATACACGAATTTATATATATATACACACACGCATATATATATATGTATATATGTATATGTATAAATGTATATGCACTAAGACGATTAATATAAAATTAAAATCATGTATTCATTCAAAGCTTGTAGTTGGCTAAACTTTACCTTCAACAAATATGTACATACATTTAACATACGCAGAATATGCAAGCGACTAAACCCAAATATATGTGCATATAACGAGATACACACACCGGTATACACATACACACACACACACACACACACACACACACACACACACACACACACACACACACACACATATATATATATATATATATATATATATGCACATCTATACGTGTACATATATATAAACACATTAGTACATATATAAAGTCTAAACATCTCCATTTATTTATTTATGAACGCTATTATATAAAAGTAATGAGGATTCTCTGGATATTTTACTTTACCTAAAATATTATACGAGTTGTGTCCAAAAGTAAGGCCTCCTATTATTTAACTAAAAACTTAAAACGTTGAAGCTCTACAAAGACGGGAGTAGAATCATTATAACGCGCGACTATGCCGCAGAAACCACCATTGTTAATGCTATTTTGCAGACTCTTTTGATGTTCTCGCCGTAAAAAGTTGGGAGGGCGCTTTGTTCATCACACTTCTGTCGCCACTCCGAAATCGACGAATCCATATATTAACTGTTCTTATATGAACTGCATCGACTTCAAAAACTTTTAATAGGCGCCGTTGTATGTTGATCCGTTCAATTTTTTTTTTGCATGGAATAATTCAATGACGCATCTCTGCTTCTGACGACCTCTATAACAAGAGTTGCTTAAAGTCTTATACTGCATGCAAGAGGGGGAGAGAGAGAGAGAGAGAGAGCGGAAACTTTCAGATCATGAATGCATAAGTTCAGTCATTATGACAATACAATTTGCAATATTCTCTGACATATTCGGGTAGAATACAAATAGCGGGCATTCCTTTTGAAACGTCTCTCATATATATGTGTGTAATGAGAGAGAGCATTGTTCTCATAAAAAAGTATTATGGTATTTCTATTTTCCTTATGAGTAGATCGATACGTAAGGGTCTACTATTTGGGATCAGGCTTAGAAAAGATAAACAAAATATTGGTTTACGTTACGTTTAAACTTTTGCATATCGGTACAATAAGGGAAGCAGGTAGCAGAAAGGGAACTCCAAAGTCTATCTGTTAGAGGGAAGAAACTATTAGAATAAAACAGTTTTCTGGCAATTAGGGACTTCAAAAGGAAAAGGGTTAGATTTTGTTGCTAAGCGGGTTTGTCGAGGGAGCACAACAGAGCACATTCCATCGAATCATTTGTAAAACAGGCACAGGGAAAGTGGTAAGAGCTTAGTTGACAAAGAGGGGCCTATTAGATTGAAAACTCTTTTTTGGACCCTACCCAAGGGGGAGAGGCTAGTGGTAGATGCACCAGCCCAGATATGGCAACAATACTCCATGCATGGGCAAATAGTGGCGTTGAAGAAGTATGGGATATTCTCAGGTGTCAGTAGTTTAGTCCGATAGAGGGAGCCCACCTACTTTGCAGCAGACTCCGCAATGTCCTCAATCTATTTGTTCTAGTTCATATTACCCGTTAATGTTAGGCCGAGGAGTTTAAAGGAAGAATTCTCAAGTAGGGTGTTATTTGTCATGGATATCAATGTTTGGAAAGGTGTCTTGTAATTGTTAAAGGAGAGCAGATTTGTTTTACTAGCATTGTAATGCTAATGATTAATTTTTTTTCATCTTTTTTTTCAGGTCTTCTATTGACATTTACTCAAACAGCTAATAGGTTCCAGGTCTTTGAATTTGTAAGGAACACTTGCTCAACTTGCATTTGGCATCACATCCCGAACGGAGACACCGGAAAAGAAGGCCATATTGAGATGACATTGTAATTTCATGACGGTTGCATCATTCTGTCCAGCTGAAAAAAAACAAACAACAGACCCTCTACTTGAAATGATATGGTTGAGCCAGTTTTGTTAGTCTTCGACCTCTCATAAATCGACCAAAATAATTAGTAAAAAAAACACAGCTTCAGACAATTGCACATGAGACCTTACAAGTTATAGTTAGTCCCAACAGATGCAAGGCAATGATAAATGTCAAAAGGTGTCTAACACACACACACACACACACACACACACACACACACACACACACACACACACACACACACACACACACACACACTCCCTCTCTCTCTCTCTCTCTCTCTCTCTCTTTCTCTCTCTCTCTCTCTCTCTCTCTCTATATATATATATATATATATATATATATATATATATATATATATATATATACTGTCCACAAATTGGAATAGTATTGATTACTAGCGCAATCTATAAAATTGGAAAAGCGTGTTCGTACGCAGTAAATTTTTTTACAAAAAACTCATGTACTATTATAGTTGGGAATGGAATGGTTTTCTCGTTTCTCACTGACTATGAATAAAATAGCATATTGTTCTCAATAAGTCGGTTACAAATGTTTACTAGGGGTAGCAGATTTCAAGATAAAAAAACGCAAATGGTCGTTATGCCCTAAAACGCAGAGACTTCACACACAAACGCACACACACACACACGCACACACACACACACACACACCATATATATATATATATGTGTGTGTGTGTGTGTGTGTGTGTGTGTGTGTGCGTGCGTGCGTGGGGATGCATATAGTTATAAAGCAATGCAGTGCATTAAAAATACATAGGATCTATTTTTCGGTCATTGAAACATACGCATTGCATATATATATATATATATATATATATATATATATATATATATATATTAGCATACATATAACGGAACATCAGTACCACACATGTATCTATTGTCAGCCTTTTACTCGTTTATATTAACATGTGTTAGCATAATGTAAGTATATATATATATATATATATATATATATATATATATATATATATATATATATATATATATATATACTACCAGGCCGCTCGCCATAACCCGGTCGTAAAATACGCTTAAATATGATATGGTGATTATGCAGATTTCGTATTTATTATTATATTGGATCCAATATATAGTAATGATTTAAAAAATTAAAAAAAAACAAAAAAACTCGTGCGCCACCACCGAGAAACGAAACTAAAACGTTTAGTTTACGATTTACTTTTTCCTTTGACGTTAATGACTATACTATAAATACATTTTATTGTAGGGCTAAAAATCAAAACATGAACCAATAGCTAATATGTCACGCGTACATATTCATAATGCTCTCGTTCGACCTTCACTTGGCGGATTTCATTTGTTTTAATTTTCAAATTTTTGCACCGATTTTCCCGGCTAAAACCCAAAAACATAGTTTCACATTGGGTCGAATACCATACATAAGAAGTTTCATGTCTCTTCATCAAAAACTAAGAGAGGAGTTTCCGAGGCAAATTCTTTTAAAAACAAATGTCGATATGCGTACATAAATATATATATATATAGCTTTTTACGCAAATATTACACAAGTATAAATCCTGTAGTATATCTACATGAATATCTATCTATATAAATAAAATGAACTCATTTTTTCCCGTCTGATTTTGACATTAATAGGATTAAAAATAAAGATATTTCATGCAAATATAATATGCACAAACGGCAGAACAATATCTGAGGTGTGTTATAGGCTTATTATTTCTCAAATTCCTCGATAATCTTAGATTTCTATACTTTTTCTGCTGAGAAGTCACGGCCAAAATCGGTTAAGATCAATGGAAGTGGTAAAATATTTTCTCTCTTATAAATTCCTCCTCCCCCTGCCACCACTTAACACCGTCTGGGGATCGTTCACAATGAACAGTTGGGAAGAGAACACCGGTTTGGCTTCGTAGTTCTTTCATGTGAAGTTATTTTAAATCACTAAACTAAGCTGCAGTGCTCTGTGGCGTAGTGGTTAGCGTGCTGGACAATTCACATTATATTTTCACGTTCGCGCCGACCTACCGTAGTCGTTTTTTTTTCCTAAACAACTGGAATGGACTTTTCTTGGTGGCCGAACTGTTAACGTTGCAGATGTTTTTTTTTTCACACTTTATTTTCCTACTTTTACTCATGACTCCGGGTTTTATCCTTCCTACTTACCTACCATAACATTTTTTAAAACTCCCCCCCCCCGGTCCCGGAAACAAACACTCGGGCAACGCCGGGTACCCCCGCTAGTAGTAAATAAAAGATGATCATGCCATAAGAAAACGGAAAAACTAATATATATATATATATATATATATATATATATATATATATATATATATATATATATATATATATACGTGTGTATATGAGAGGGAGACCTCATATTCCTCAGACCATGGGTGCAATATTTTATTTTCTCCCTATTTCAGATTTGATTCCAATTTTACACACACACACACACACACACACACACACACACACACACACACACACGTGGGAGTTGAAAACTCCCAGCCTAACTCGATTGCTGCTCTTTAACTCAGAAGAGCGACCTAGCTACGTCACTTCCTGTTCCCCATATTTCTACCTCTTTTGCGCTGGACCTTCAAGCAGTCAAGATGTAACAAACACCGCTCCGGGTAGCATGAGCCAACACAGCGCCCTGACTAGCCAATCTGCCTTTCACAGCTACCAATCGCAAGTAACGAACTCTTATTCTAACGAACTCTCATTCTTTCTATCGCTTCTTCATGTATATTTATGTATGATATATAACGGTATATTTTCGTCTTCATTATGCGACCTTTTGCCTTTTCAGTTCGTCTACCATTAAATAGATACACCATAACACACATGGGGACGGGATCGTCTATCAAACAGCAGACCATCCTGTCCCCCAACATGTGGTCGCATATGAAGACGAAAATATACTGTTATATATCAGCGAAAGAAATGCAAATTATTTACATAAATATACATGAAGAAGCGATAGAAAGAATGAAAGTTCGTTACTCGCGATCGGTAGCTGCGAAAGGCTGACTGGCTAGTCAGGGCGCTGTGGTGGCTCATGCCACCCGGAGCGGTGTTTGTTACATATTGACTGCTTGAAGGTCCAGCGGAAAAGAGGAAGAAATATGGGGAACAGGAAGGGACGTAGCTAGGTCGCTCTTCTTAGTTAAAGAGCGACAATCGAGTTAGGCTGGGAGTTTTCAACTCCCACACACACATACACACACACACACACACACACACACACATATATATATATATGAATATATATGTATATATATATATATATATGTATAAGATTGAAATCAAATCTGAAATAGGGAGAAAATAAACTATTGCACCCATGGTCTGAGGAATATGAGGTCTCTCCCTCACACACACACACACACACACACACACACACACACACACACACACACACACACACACATATATATATATATATGTATGTATGTATATATATATATATATATAAGTATGCATGCATGTATGTGTAATTTTTGTAGCCAAAATACAACATGCCCACTTATGTACTGACAAATTTTCTAATTCAACTCAATAAGGACTATCTACCTTACTTACTACAAAAATACTAGTTTTATTTTTGTGTCTTAAACTCCCCACCCCACGCTCTCATTATTGATGAGGAGACTATATTAAAACACACAATCTTTGTCAATTATTGTCAATGTTTATTGTCAATTTTAGTATCAAACGTTTCCGAAACGATCGTACATTAAATTTGATTTTGTTTGTTTATTCTTTTGAAACTAATTTATAATTTACAATTATTAATCTTTATACTCAATATCAATTATTAATTATATATATATATATATATATATATATATATATATATATATATATATATATATAACTAATAACTATGAATCTGATTGGCTAACTAAAAACTCAATAGAATGCGCGTATATAAAAACGCGAGAAAACCACAACTCTTCGCATAAGCCTAACGAATCCTAGCGTGGATGAAACGCGGAATGTTCTGTATAGCTTAATTGCCATATATATTTTTATAACTTACTATATATCTATTATATATATAAAAGTGAACATGTATCTATATGTATGTGTGTGTGTCTTTGTACATTTTCCTACGCAAGAACTCTGTCAATTTTTAGTCGACATACTCAAAATTTGTTATACAAGGTATTGAGATTTGGAAAAATCATTGTACTTCATTTTCGGCAAGAAATTTGGTATTTAAGGGGTCAAAGTTCAAAGATTTGATGTTTGAGAACTCTACTAAACTCCTCCAAGAATTTTGGGTCTAAACACTTGAATTTAGATATTGGATCCTTGGACATGGATCTAACTTAATGACTTGATTGGAGCCTAAAACAGTAAATGTTAAGGGATCATAATAGGGGTCAAAGTTTAAAAAATTGACCGTTTTTTTTTTTTTTTGCTCAACATACACCTCCAAACATCCGGGCAACGCCAGGCTGAAATGCTAGTATTATATATCAATCTGCCTTAATCAAAATATCATATTTAACCGTATTTTACAATCGGGCAATGTCGAGCAGCCTGCTAGCACTCCTATAAATCTGCTTACTGTGTATTGATAATCATATTAAAACCCCTGCTTTCTATTGGCATCTATTTCCTTTCCAACAAAACAAAATGTGACACAAACTTAGTTTTAATGTAGGTGTAAACCAGCTCCCCAAAAGAAGAACAAAAAGGGGCATTCTGGCAGTAGCTCAAAATAATAATTGTCTCAGTTTTATGGGTTTCCCCTCCATTGACAAAGGACGAATTAACCTAAGTGTAGCATCAGAACAGATACTACACTTTGATCCAATGACCTTTCTTCTATTTTTTTTGTTTACTTGCCCCCTACCATGAGGACAGATGTAGACACAATGTTGGTTTTTAATGTGTGGGAGAAACCAGCTCCCCCAAAAGGGACACTGTTGTTAGTAACAAAAATAAATAAATGCATCAGTCATGAAGGATTTCTTCTCCAATAACCGAGAGCAAAAACGTGAAGTGAAAAAAATTTGATCCTGGCCCGAAGGCCCAAAACACTTTTTTCTATTGTCATTTATTTGCTTTCCTGGAGGTCGAGAACCTTTTTACTGTTTATTTTATTTTGTTTGTTTGCTTGTTTCCATACGAAGTTAGAGTTAGCTACAAGATCAGTTTTTAATGTGGGAGAAAACCAGCTCCCCAAAAAGGGGCACTCTGATTAGTAAAATTTTTTTTTTAAATGTCTCAGTCATGAAGGATTTCTCCTCCACTAACCGAGACCAAAAAATGAAGTGTAAAAAGTGAGGTGCAGCATAAGAACAGATACTACACTTTGATCCTGTATATATAGTTTACTGCCGGTAAAACCTTACAGTTTAAGGTTGAAAAACAATAAAAAGAAAAAATCACAAACAAGAATCTTAGGCATGAAGCCCCATAAGTTTAAGGTCCTGGATATGACCTTAAACTATATCCGATGGTGAGGCTCCAGCTTGCGGGCTTTGGGGAGTGTGGAGCCACCCTTTAATTGCCATTGCTCCCAGCTTCACTCTGATCCGGACTGGCAGTACCTGTTAGGGTCACAACTATGGGTTCAATAGAAACCGACTTAAAACAACAAACAAAACAAATATACTATATTAAAAAACTGTTCTTCAAAATCACTGGATTCGGCATTAAATAACCTGAAAAAGGTTGATATGCCGTAAAACAAAAACAACCAACCAACAATCAAGCATAAGTTTAAATTCCCCAAGCGTCTGTTTTAATTGTATATGTGCGTGCATGTGTATACATTTCCTTGATAAATATATATAAATAAAAATAAAAATAATAGTTAAGAAAGTCGTCCCTGCGCCCAATTCAACTGTGAGCGGATCCACTCCCCCGGCTGTTCCAGCTACTCTCGTAGAAGATCCGAATGATACCAACCACTAGTGCCCGATAAAGCTTCTTCCTAAGTTGTGAGAGGACACTGGTTCCCGATAAAGGTTTAAGTGCAACTTAGCATTCGGCAAAGAACTTTTGTTCCTTCCTCGGTCTTCGACTGAGGAGTCGGGTTTGAGGTTTGGAACGACAAAGACCCACGGAACGTCCTCCTCTAACAAACGACTTAGGAACCAAACCTCTAAGCATGTCTGTGGCAAATGAGATCGGGCAGTCCAAGGCCTCTCTCGCTTGGACTTTGGGTATAGACCTCCCTGCAAACATAATGCTTTCTCCTCTCCCACAGAAGCGACGAAAGGAGCTCCGTGAAAGCTTGGAGGTGTTTTGCAAGAAGAGGTAGTACAGACATCCGGTAAAGGATGAACGGAAAGACGTAAGTGGCACACGCCTCCACCTGACCCTTCAAGAACAATTTCCTTTGAATACGTCTTGACTGAGGATTCGACCTTTGTCTGTACTTCCGACCATTTTTTTTTTCTGCTGTAGACCCGGTCATAATCTGACACCGAGAACGCAGACTGGGCCATCGGTTCAGCAAAAAATGCCCAGAAGCATAGCATCTCCGCTCCAGGAAATCAACCGCCGGCCGACAGACTTGTTGCGATTAAATACGGTCTCTGTAACTTCATATTGAGCGAGCGCCTTGGTCACCACTTCTATGTCCGTTCAGTCGGACATGAACATGAGGACATCATCGGCGAACGCGGAAACCCTGGCTTGCATACCATCAGCTATTCTGCGCAGGACTGGTGTAGCCGCCTCGAACTTTAACTTTCAAAAGAGGGGTTCCAACACAAAGACGTATAACAGAGGCGACAGCGGGAAGCCCTGACGCACCGACCAAGAGACAGCGAACGACTCCAAAACCTACCGTTGATCTACACCGCTACTGTCGGCCGGAAGTCCGGATAAAAATCAGTGGCTTCTAAAACAGATCCCAAAAGCTGACGATCGACCCTATCGAAAGCCTTGGTAAGCGCGGCTTCGGTGTAGTCCTCTATTCCATCTATAATCGTGCGAATCAAATGCAGATTCTCTTGAATCGACCCCCCCCCTTCACAGCATAGCTCTAGTCCGGTTCGATCAAGTCAGTGATGACAATTGCAAGCGATTCGCAAGAACTTTTTCCAACATCTTTAACTTTTTGTTTAGCAGAGTCAAAACCTAAAGTCATCTAGATTTTCCTCCCTACAATGCTGTTGACCTTTCCTCAGCAATGTGATCACTCCTTTGGTCACCTGCCCGGGAATGGAGCCCCGGGCAAACCAATGGTTGAACACATCCTTCAGAATAGGGACTAACATGGGCGACAGCCTCAAGTAGAATTCGTAGGGGAGATCATCAAGTTCAAGAGACTTTAGCCGACCTGCATCAACGCAGTAATAATCTCGTGTTCTGTGACCGGATCATCAAAGCTAGCCGCTCGTCTGGCCGTGAGGTGGGGTGAGTGGGCCAAATAGCTGCCAGATTCTGCTGCGTAGTTGGCTGCAGTGCTCCGACAAATGCTGTCGAAACCTCTCATAGATCTCCAGCGTCGATACGAGGGCGTGTCCTTCCAGGTCATTTACTTTCCAAATGTACTCATCCGAATTACGACATAGAGCCCTTACGCTCAACAGCGTCAACGTTCACAGCCTCATTAGAAACTTTCATTAACCTAGCCCTAACAACTTGACGTTCATACCGCTCGTTAGTCAAACGGTTATGGTTGTACTTAGCTAGTGCTATCTCTAGAAGATCCTCCAAGCCACCGCCCGGGTCAGCCTATTGTCTACACGCTACTTTGCCATAGCCTTATCTTGAGCGAGGCGTTGGCTGTACTGGACACAGAAGTGTCTAATCTTAGCCTTAGTGCTAACCCACCACTTACTTTCCGTTAATGCCTCCCACTAGTGCCCACTGACCTTACTTTATAACCTTCTGCTCCAGTAAGGAGCTATTAAACTTTCAGTACCCGGCTAGTTTAGGCGAAGCGCTTAAGTTTAACCGGACCATAACCAATTAATGTAGAACGTGGGGCAAGATAGGAGGTCTAGATCACCTTTTCTGCCTAACATCCGATCCAAGTAAGTGCTTGGATGGGGAAGTATGCTAGCATGCCACGTTCATATCCCCTGCCCGGGTGACCCAGACGAAATCTGTCGACAAACCATCAGGTCAAACAAACTGATGTGACACCACACCGACCACCTACTCTCTCCGACCTTATCTATCTTGGAATCAAGAATGGCATTCAAATCAACCTTTAACACTAACCCTCCGGATCCTCGAGAAACACTCCCCAACTACCGAAAAAGGTAACCCTCTCTACCGCAGAATTGGGCGCATAAACCCCGATAATCCGAAACACACTGCTATTAACGAAAACATAGGCAACGACCGTCCGTCAATCCCCGTCCGCATGATTAACATTTACTGATGCTGACAAGGTGCGTCTCACTGGCAAGGAGATTCTACGACTATAGATATTGCCATATACTGAGTAAACATCAAAATCGTTACCAGCACCTGACAATCTCCGTCCGAAATAAAGTGGGTTTCCTGAATAGCAGCGATATCTACCTTGAGGGATACTCGATCTCTCAGCACACGCGCGGCTTTGCTTCGACATCTCATACCCTCACATTAAATGTAGTCAGTTCAAAGGCATGATCAGCAGATTTAAACAGTGTCACATACGAAGCTGTAGTCCTCAGGAGTAAGGACATGGCAGGCCTGACTGAGACTGCTCGAAACCAGTTAAGACGTCATCCATCTATCTCGTGCTGCTCCCCATACGCCCAAAGGAATATATCGTTAGTGCCCCATAAAACGAAGGGTGAACATAAAAAGGTACCCTTCCTTAGCATCTCACTGCCAGCTGCTTCAGCGAGGGGCACTCTCCGTCCACCAGCTTCTTATTATTCGGGAACTCCTTCTTGCTCTCCTACACCATGCTCCACAAGGCCTTGGTTCCGTTGTTCCTTCGTCCTCTCACAAAAGTGGTCACCATCTGGGCGTCCTTGAACTTTGTAGGGTCCTCATGCTGTCGCCGTTAGTTTTTCATAAGACACCTGTTTGCCCTTAAAGTCAGGGTAGGGTTGCAGAGGATCTGTCTAATATAATTTGTCTCCCCGGCAGGAACGAAAATTTCTATGTCCGCTCCGTATGGATTGGAAGGGTGGGTTTAGGTTTCTCCAGCTCAGGCTTTTTGCCTAAAAGCCTATTCTCGGAAAGAGTACCTATTTACTATGCCTCCCCACGGGAAAGAGTTAGACACCAGGGTCGTTTTTTAACATGGAGAAAAGGTACAAAAATAAAAATTGTCTCAGTCGTGAAGGATTTCTCCTCCACCGAAAGAGAACAAGAACATAAAGTGCAGCATCTGAAGAACAGATACTACACTTTGATCTTGGCCCGAAAAGAGTAAGTGAAGAGTCATGAGGTGTTGTAGCAGGACGCGGGGTAGTCTTCTCAGCTTCAGAGGTGTTTGGGGACTGAGGTTTCTCCTCATTGGAAGTCTTGGTAAAGTCTTCAAGATGAGGTGGGATGGGGGCTTCCTTTCTGCTTTTCTTATGCTTCTTCCTCCTCCTCTTGTCTTGTTTCCAACACGACCAGAGATGTCAGCCTTTACCTCCTCCTCAGACACTGCCTCTTCTTCCGACTAAGGTGGAGAGTCCGGAAGTTGTTTGTTTGGCGTCTTCCATAATCGTGGGCTGTTGCTGAAGTAGTTTCTGCTTCTCTTGTTGTTGCTGTGGCTGCTGCTGCTGCTGCTGCTGAATAGTTGGAGATCTTGCTGCTACTGTTTTTGCTGATGCTGCTGTCTTGCTGCTGTTGCTGAAGTTGTTGCTGCTGCTCTTGCTACTGCTCCTGCTGCTACTGATGCTGCTACTGTTGTTGCTGCCGTTGCTGCTGCTTTTGCTGCAGCTGTTTCTGCCGTTGTGGCTGCGTCTGTTGTTGTTGCCACTGCTGCTGTTGAGTAGGTGGTGAGGCTGCGGCGGAGATGGAGGTGTTTTTCCGTTTACGCCCCGCCACCGTACTCTACTGACCTTTGGTATCCTCACTGGGCTTTTTTGACGATTCCTTGGCTTCAGTGGTTGTCGCCACCCCCGTTGCCGGCACTGTTAACTTGTGGCACTGGTTGGCTTGGAATCGCTTTTTGGGGGCAGTTCTCCGCCATGTGGCCCAGTTTCTTACAAAACCAACAATGGGGGCATCGACCCTCAATAACAACTGTCATATTGGACTCCTTGGAGGCTATGGCCGCTGGTATGCCTAGGAAAACCTCTCTTCTAAACTTCACTGCAACTGTGTAGCTATCCAGGTGGACACCGTTTTTGGAGCGTACCGGGTCTACTTGTTTAACCTCCCCGAACAAGCTCAGAAAGGCTCCCAACGGGCCCGAAGGCCAAAGACCGCTTTTTCTATTTATTTAAAAAAATATATATACAATTTTCCTATATATGGGTCGTATAATTTCATTCATCTACAAAAATCTAGCTAATTTGCATATTCTTTTAAACATTCATTTTGATTAAGTCTTTATTAGTTTTTTCGGTTTTCTTATGGGATGATCATCATTAGTAACTACTACGTGTAATTATATGCATGCGTAATATAATAGCTATTGGTTCATGCTTTAATTTTTTAACCTTGCAGTAAACATGTCTTCATAATTTTTTAACCTTGCAGTAAACATGTCTTCATAGCTTAAGCATTAACGTCAAAGGAAAAAGCAAATTGTAAGCTAAACGTTTTGGTTTCGATTCTCAAATCTGCATTAATCAAAATATCATATTTAATTGTATTTTACGACAGGGCAATATATATTCCAAAACATTGTTAATTCATTACCCATTTCGCATCAGCCTTATAGCGTAATGGTGAGAAGCCTTGACTGTCATTTGGGCGGGCGGTTTCGATCCTGGCTTCAGGCAGTTTCCTGTCTAGCCGCACTGATTAGCTGTGAAACAGCGAAACAGCGAAACAGTACTGTATGTGGATGACTATATATATATGTTGTATTGTTGGTATCATAAAAGGGGTACCGTTGTATGATCGTCTAAATGTTGCTGCCCAGTTGTGATATATTAATATCTAATTGTTAATATTCAATCGTGCGTGTGGTACATGTAATTTGGACATACCTAAACTTCATGTGTCGTTGATCTTGTCCAACTAGAATTCATCTTGTTCTTAGAGGGGAGACTGGAAACCTGTTTTGGACGGATATTCATTCACTCCAAGACGATGATTGGTTCTATATAGTTTTTATTCATCTTCCAGGTGTCGATCACAGAAGAATGGAAAGTGAATGACTTCGCTTGCGTGATTACTTCAAGGTCTTATTTTCACACACGTCAGCACCCCCCCGTGAAGGAGAAGGGACGACCTGTCAAGCCGTCCGCTCTTCTTTACGTTCAAACCCAAACTCTCTGACTCCTGCTAACCCGATCACGTAACTCACACGCAGATCCGATCAGCTGCCCCTCACTTCCGGTAAAACGTGTCTACAATATGATTTACCATATTTCTTTCTTATGTTCCACCAATTTCCTAACATATATATATTATATATATATATATAAATATATATATATATATATATATATATATATATTTAAGGAGAAATATAAAAGATAAATACATTTTTTATCCGCGCTTTCCATCATCTTATCGGGCTATAAGCATGAAATGATTGACAAGATACACCTGAAGGAGGACAGAGATTAAATCGACCGAAACGTTGTGAGAATAATATCAAATTTAAAACCAGTACTTCGAATAATACAAATCAATCATACAAATAGACTCTACTAGATTTTATTAAAAAAAAAAAACAACCTTCCGCTCATCACTATATATCTACAGGGGAAACGTCGAATCAATGCCGCCCGAACGGCCGTAATCACTAAAAGAAACTCATTCGGTCAACACCGATATCTCGCTTAATGTAAACAAAAGTTTGTTTACATTTGTGAAACGAACAATATGGGTATATTAGAAATTTTCACAAATTTTAAATGGGTAAAATTTAATTACGTGGTTATTGAAAATGTAATCATGTGATTAAAATTTTATTTAAATTGACCACGTGTGGTAAATTTCCTGTAAACTATTCTTTGAAAATGGATATTAGTAGGAAAGCGATCATTGTAGATCATGTTTTTACTATTCATGAATTGAAATGGAATTTGACGGATATTCGTTCAGTGACTAAACAGATCGAAATAGCAGCATCTTTGGCGCTAATATTAAATAACAATTAAATAATTACGGAAAATATATACGTTAACAAGTAGCATAGTGGGTTACATGCCAAAATTTTATGTTTGTTGTTCAATGTTTTGGATTTTAAATTATAAAATAAAACACATTTATTCATAAAATAAAATACGCATCAAACACGCTTGAAACCAAATCACAACGTAATGTTAGGAAAATAAACAAATATTTTACTTGTTTGAAATTTATCACAAATATATTTCGGAGGTAGACTCCATCTTCAGTGTGTTGTTTGTTTTGATTTTTTTTTCCCTTTTCTTCTTCCTTGTCAGATTGTAAATTTGGAGAAAGAAGTCTTTGTATAGAGCCGCGCGTTCTTATTCTTGACGGTATTCTCGCGCACTTGATGCGTATTTTATTTTATTAAAATTAAAAAAACGTTTCTATTGAACTCTCGTTCTTGACGTTATTCTCACGTTACCTACGCATAGTTCAAACATTTAAAAATACAACCGCCAGATACAACGTCCGGCTCTATACAAAGACTTCTTGCTCGACATTTACAACATGGCAAGGAAGAAGAAAAGGAAAAAAAAAGAAACAAAACAGCACACTGAAGATGGAGTCTACCTCCGAAATATATTTGTGATAAATTCAAACAAGTAAAATATTTGTTTATTTTTCTAATATTACGCTGTGATTTGGTTTCAAGCGTACTTGATGCGCATTTTATTTTATTCAAATTAAAACAACGTTTCTATATGAACTCTCATTCTTGACGTTTATTCTTTTTCAAACTTTATCTTGCATTATTTCTTTTTTATTTGTTAAACAATTATGATTATGTACAACTGTTATATTCTGTTTTGCATTAAGCAAGATACCGGTGTTGACCAAAAGAGTTCCTTTTAGTGATTACATGGTTCGATTATATTTGTACAACTAATCGGCAAATCTACCGTTTTATAAATGTACCGTATATAATTCATTTTTAAAAATAAATATGTTAATAAAAATTAGTATTAAAGATATTTAATAAAAATCGTTAAACATTTAATCGATAAAAAAATATTACCTGTATGATGCACACACACCCGATATATTATTTTCGTCTTTCTTCAATTTTTGACCTACCGGAAGAAAATGCAAAAGTTAATAAATAAATAAATAAATAAATAAAATCAATATGTAATGATTTTTAGAGGGTGCTCAGTTTTAAATAAACTTTTCCCTTATATTTTGGAACCGCTCGACGGGTACAGGAAACCGATTTATTGTAGAGTCTGATTAGTTGTTTGTCATTGTTTGAGAACAATTTTAGTAATTGTCGTTAATTCCTATTTCAGTCACCTGAATTATTTGGAGTGAAATGAATTTTTGAATTTATATCCATATATAAACATAATTTTTACTTAATTAAACTAAATTATAACAAGTTTCATAGTGAAACCACCGCACACTTTTATATCTACTTACGTAGTGGTAGAAACTGAGTGACCCCTACAAATCTTTAAATACTGAAGTTTTGGCATTTAAAAAAAATTGCAGAATCTGGGAGATAAGTATCTGATAAATAGTAATCTGTTGAAAACATTGAACAAACAAAAAACATAAAATAAAATAGAAAACGAAAAGAACCTCCCCCGCCACCATATGAACAATAATTCAGTTTCGTGTTTCCCTTGAGTTTCCAATAAGGGGAATCGATGTACTAGAACTTTGTATAAGAAATTGAGAATCCCTTAAAAATTTTACAATATTGAATTATTTTTTTTTGCATTTTGGTTTAATTTGTTAATTTGCAATCGCTAATATTCCGCTCAACAAATTGAAAAAAAAAAAGACGAAATTAAAAAAAAAATGGAAAAATCTACCTCGGATCCTCGGGATTTTCCGTCAATTATGGTTATTGCTTGACTAGTAATCACCGGATTAAGCTGAGTATTGTTCAAATGTTGAAACACTAAATTGACATTTTTTGGGGTTTTTTTTTTGTATAAAAATCTTATGTTTTAATTATGTTTTGTGTGATGGGAGTATTTTCTGTTTATTTTTTTTTTTAACATCTGTTGTAAAAAAATAATTTGTAAATTTTTTGATAAAACCTGTACTGTACTTTCACGTAACAATTTACAGTTTTCATAAAATGCATTAATCTTTTTTTATGAAAAAAAACATTCTGTTCACAAAAAAATGGTTTACTGCCAATTTTCTTAAAAAAAAGTAAGTTTTCTTTAAATAAAAGTTCTTTCATCTAACAATTCACAGTAAAAAAATCATCTTTCCTTGAAAACCCCCCCAATTTTTTTGATAAAAAATTGTAAAAAAAATAAATAAATAAAAGTAAATAAACAATACAAAATGTAACTTTTCTTGAATATATATATATATATATGTATATATATATATATATATATATATATATATATATATATATATATATATATATATATACTAGCAAAAGTACCCGTCGTTGACTGGGTTCAAAAACAGCCTTCAGAAAATGGATTCTGATTTATGAAAGTTTGATAGGTTATGAAAAGGAAGAGTTGTAAATTTGGGTTGAATTTGGGGGTATCAAAACCAAAGCAAAATATGATGAAAGTAAAAATAAAATAGATAAACCCCATAATTTATTATACCATACCTGTTCACACTGAAACACTTATCACAATATTCTGTGGATCTATATTAAAAAACCTTGTTAAACTTTGTGACATATTTCCATTCTATGGAGGTCAGGTGCGAACGAACACCCCATAATTTTATTATATCATATTTCCTCAAACAGAAACATAATAATCAAACTATACTTACACAGATAGATATGAAAAGTCTTTATTAAAGTTTGTGGCTATTTCCATTCTATGGAGGCCAGGCGCGAACGCAGACCCCACAATTTTATTATACCATCCCTATTTAAGTTAAAACATACTTATCAAAGTATTCTATATAATATATTTTTTTAATTTAAAAACTTTTTTCCATACTTTGTGGACCAGGCGCGAACGCAGACCCCACAATTTTAATGAACCACTGTTCTGCCAGATCAAACATACCCATTCCTGTGTCTCGATACATCTTTTATCATTATGTGTAATCAGTTTTTTAAAATAGTCAACCATATAAGAGCCTATTCGTGACTACACACACACACACACACATATATATATATATATATATATTCTTCTATACTCCTATAAATTCGTTTTTCTTTTGTATGTATTGATATTCATATTAAAAAACCCTCTTTTCTATTTATTTAAAAAGAAAATACAATTTTCTTATGTATGGGTTGTGGAAATGCATTCATTAGAAAAAGATCTAGCTAATTTGCATATTCTTTTAAACATCCATTTTAATTAATTCCCTATTAGATTTTTCGGTTCTCTGATGGGATAATCATCTTTAGTTAACATATATTCTACATACGTGTAATTATATTTATGCAGATATTCTACATTATATACTTGCATAATATTTGCGTAAAATCTTTACAGTAAACAAAAAATTGTTTCCATAAATATTTATGTATACATATATATTTTTGTTTGATCTATGTATCTATCTATCTATCTATCTATCTATCTATCTATCTATCAATCTATCTATCTATCTATATGTCTATAAAAGTGAACGTGTCTGTGTGTCTTTGTGTCTGCCTATATTTCCCTACGCAATAACTCTGTCAATTTTCAGTCTACAGACTCGAAATTTGATATACAGAGTACTGAGCTTTGGGAAAATCTATGTGATCGGTTTTCGGTCAGAAACTTGGCTGTTAA
This sequence comes from Euprymna scolopes, assembly GCF_053919585.1. Classification (NCBI taxonomy): domain Eukaryota; kingdom Metazoa; phylum Mollusca; class Cephalopoda; order Sepiida; family Sepiolidae; genus Euprymna; species Euprymna scolopes. The sequence continues at coordinate 70,841,578 of NC_136494.1, read as the reverse complement.
CGGGGCAAAGATCAACTGTTTGACCTTTGAGAACTCTACCGAACTCCTTCGCCAATTTTGAGTCTAAACACTTGAAATTTTAGATATATGTTCCTTGGACATGGATCTAACTTAATAACTTGATCCCAAAATCTTACTTAACTTGGACATAGATCTAACTTAATAACTTGAGCCGAAAACAATACATGTTAAGGGGTCATAATAGGAGTCAAAGTTGAAATAAAATTGACCTCTGCGGTTTCTACCAAATTACTCAGACAATTTCTGGTCTAAACATTTGAAATTTTACATAAAGGGTAGTCAGAGATAGGGCAAGCTTTTTAATCGGTTTGGGTCGAAACTTTTTAGTTACCAATATATAAATGTATGTATGTAAGTGTGTATGTTTGCATGTGTGCCTAAAACTTTCGACAGAGGCGACGGATTTTCACAAGATCAGTATCGTTTTAAACTTCGACCTTTCCTGCGACAAATATCGCAAAATCGGCTAAAAACTTAACATCTTGACCTTCAACTAGGAACTTTTCTACAGGGGGAAGGGCGCTTTTTTCGCCGATATTATTTAAAGTCATCCTCTCCTTTCGGTTGTCTAACCTTAATTAAAACCTACGCCACTTCCGGTTTGGCGGTGGTCGTAATAGTAAAGACGTCAGTTTTTTTCCCGTCCTTTTCCTCCTTCGCGGTACAGGTTCGAGCCTGCCTTCCTACTACCATTTTTTTTTCTCACAACACCCATCCAAACACCCAGGAAACGCCAGGCTGAAATGCTAGTATATATATATATATATATATATATATATAT
>NC_136494.1:70818276-70833276 GCF_053919585.1 Euprymna scolopes | reverse complement strand
ATGGCACTAAAGATGAGAACAGTAGTCCGGAGATTCTAAAATGATACGAATAACCAATCCTCATCTCAAAAATTAAGAAACGTAAAAACATTTGCAAAAATATTAGGCACAAGACCATGATAAGAAAGAATACTCCGAAGAATCTAAGTTATCTTCATCTGAAAAGATTCTGATTTTGTTGATGTAAACGAGAATTGTCTTAGAACGTGTAACTTCTGACCAGAACCATCTAGTGAGGAGGAAGGGTCATACACTAATAAATACACCTAACTACTCCCCACCCCACGAGCATAGGCATAATATAACGTTGTGCTTATGTGGGAGATGTTAGGATCTCACCAAAACAATCATTCTCGATTTGCACAAAAACATAAATTGCCTTAGTCGAGAAAGATCTCTTTCTCCACCAAGTAAACATATATTACACTTCGATCTCAGCCCAAAGGTTTAAAAATATCTGATAACACTCGGTCAATAAATAAACATAGACTATACGAAATAATAACTATGTTCAAATTAAAAAAAAAATACGCATTAAAGTTTGTGTTTTTTTTTAATTATAATTAATATTATAATCAGTTTTTTTTTGCCTTGTTTAAGTTTTTATTAGATATCTTTTATGTTCTTTGCCGTAAACGTCGACGATATTGACGTATAGTCATGCTGGACAATTCACTTAGAGTCAGTGCCCGGTGAACATAAATGTTCACTTATTAAGAATTTATGCATATCGTGACTGGCTATTAATAAATAAAGATTATACATGTATGTAAGAAGGAAATGAATATTTATCGCGTATTTTTCCCCCAAAATAAAGCATTCAATATTTTTTTAAAAGAAAGAATTATATTTATTGGCCATTTATCTGACTTTTATCAAAATTTTGTATCATAATTTTCTTGATGCTTGCTATAAACAAAGACCATCTTAATGAACGGTCACAATGGCCAGAATTTCTGCGATTACTCATAAGTAGAGAAGGGGTCATAAAATAACATATATAAATTGTAACTGACTGTCATTAAGTGCACACACTATTGAATATGTGGCACTTGAAAATACACATTTTTCAAGTATTTTTTTTTTTTGCAAGGATAATATATTTATTATACTACTAATGCCAGTTTATATGACATATTCCATTTTTGCTGTCGTGCATAATCCTTTTTTCTAAACCCAATCAATCTTGACACATGGTCAATCTTAACAGTTGTCTTAGAGCGCGGCTTTAACTAATGTAAGCGTCCAATATTTAATAATCAATCTATATTTTGATTTAACTAAAAATACATATTCTACTAAATAATAAATATTTGTGATTTGAAAATACTTATGTGCAGGTGCCTTTAATGAGGATAATTAATAATATTTATGACTATTTGATGTATTACAGCGTTTTTTGCCGTTCATAATCTTTACACATGGTCAAGGATAGCATGTTTTTCTTCGGACACTTCTATAAGTAACATAAACAATATTTAATAATCTATGTATATCTTGGTTTTCCAAAAATACATTGTATTCTTTATCAAACATGCATATTCTGCTAAATAATAAATATGTGCTATTTGAAAATACATATATTGTACATAATTTAAAATTTAATGCTTGAAAGACCAGACAAGTGTAAAATTGATTTTAATACTCATTTCTATTTATTAAAATAATTTTGTTTTACAAATTTTCCAATAGTAAAATATTGTTCTTCAGGAAATACTGACAGATGTTTTTATTTTTCTTTTCAATCGTTAAATCTTCGATTCCTAATATTGAATGCTTCTCAAACAGTAGATTTTCTTATTATTATTTTGACCAATGTGTGCGACCAAGGCTCTGCACAGTTATCGGACATTTAAATCTCATTTAGTCTCAATTTCCAACCTCAGAGGACATGCCAGGAGTTACCTCCCTCAGAATGACACGAAAGAAAGAAAAAAAACTACCTGTATTTCCTGAAGAAGAATGTTTTACAATTCGAAAATTTGAAAAAAAAAAAAAAAAAAAAAAGAAAGTTCAGTTGGATTTTAATTAATAGAAATGTTTATTAAAACTAATTTTACACTTATCTGGTCTTTTCACCCGTTAACTTTTAAATTCTTTATATCGAGTGCTTATTAAATAGTGGATTCTCTCTCTCTCTCCTCTCTCTCTCTCTCTCTCTCTCTCTCTATATATATATATATATATATATATATATATATATATATATATATTAAATGTTCATTGCACCAAGGATAATCGATGATAATCAGCACTTCAATTTTTATTCTCACTTGTAATCCTTCTTGTAAACACAAACAATCTTGACACATAGTCAGGCTGAACAGTTTCCTTACGGAGTTTCCATGGACAACATAAGTATCCAATATTGAATAATCTATCTATATCTAGTGTTATTTAAAAATACATATTCATAACAAAATAATGTAATAAGTATTTCTAATCGCAATATTCACATTTAAAATGTATTATTTATATGAGAAATTGAAGATACTTCAAAACTAATAGGTCCTGAACTGTCATCTAGGCTTCAACCTCTGTCCCATCGACGAAATGTTGCATCTCTCTGCCTGTTCTACAAATACTTTAATGGTGAATGCTCTGACGAACTACAAACACTTGTACCTCCTCGACGTGACTAGCCCCGATAAACCCGACAAGCAACTAAGTCTCACTCCTACATAATAGAGATCCCTAAGTGTAAGATAGTCTTTCACTCCAATACTTTCTTCCCCAGAACTGCAAGTCTTTGGAATTCCCTTCCGGGATTCCGCTTTCCCAACTGTACTGATATGCAGAAGTTCAAGTGTAATGTGAACAGACATCTTGCTACTCATCTCCCTTGATAATGCCCCTGCAAATTATGTCCCCGATAGTAGCCCCCTACTTCACTGTGCCTTGTTTGGGGTGAAATTTGATTAAAAAATAGGATAAATAATAATATTAACGGCAATTTATTTCTCTTGTTCAATTTGTCTACTTTATCTTGCTTATTGTTTAAATGCCGTACTGTCCATAACAAATGACCATGTTTAGTAATCTCTCTTTAGTCTCTCCACTGTCAACATGGACATTTAATAATTTAAAATATACGTGTAACTTCAACTAATATAAATAAATAAATAAGTTAGAAAAGCATTTCATCCAAGGCATGAAAATTGTTAAACAAAATATTTTTACTATAGGCTTTAAAAGTAAAGGTACAAGATTCAATTTGAAATTTATTTATCTTCAAAGTGCACTTTTATAAATTTTACAAAGTAAGGTATAAAAATTTCATTCAAATTGAATCAAAAAATTACCTTGGATTTATTTTATGTAATGTACATTCTGTTGCACTTAAAAAATATCATTGAAAATTTTATATCTATATCATTAATCGCTAGATGAAAGATAATGTTTTTAAAGTGCAACAAAATGTATATTGCATAAAATAAATCCAAGGTAATTTTAAATTTGCGCCAAAAATATTTTGCTTTTTTGTATTAAAATACATAATTTCAGCACTTATTCTTTTAAAAACATCATTGATGATTGAAAATCGGTTAAGTGCAACACACAAATATTTCATTCTTTCAGGAAACGTATAAGTAACTTTTTCCAAATGTTCAGTGTTTAGTTGACACTCATTGCAATATTTAGTGGCATAGGAATCAGTTCTAAGTAAACATTTAATAATTTAAAATATACGTGTAACTTCAATTAATATAAATAAATAAATATTATCCTGAATAATAAATATTTCTATTTAAAAAATATCTATATAGTAAGTGATTTTTAAATGAGGGTATTTTCTCGATATCTGATTTTGTAATGTATGTTCATTGTTATAATGTTATAAATAAGATATGTCTGGACAAATGGTCATATTGGCCAGTTGGTAACCCCTCCACAGACAGCATAACTATCTAATGTTAATTAAAAATACATATTCTATCGAATAATAAATTTGAAAATGCTTATTTGCAGTTGGGGAAGGTAATTCCTTGCTTGTTCTCAGAGGTTGGACATTGAGCCTGAATGATTTACATGTTCGATAACAGTGCAGAAATTATTCGTACGCATGTGTCAAAATAATAATAATAGACAATCCGCCGTTTGCGAAGCACTCAATATTAATAATTTAAAATTTAACGGTTGATAAGAAAAAAAAATGTCTGTATTTCCCGAAGAAGAATAGTTTACTATTTGAAAATTTGAAAAAAAAAATTCAATTTAATTTTAATGAATAGAAATGTTTATTAAAATCAATTTTACCCTTGTCTTGTCTTTTCAGTCATTAAATTTTAAATCATTTATAATCTGTGTATTTTCAAATAACACAATGTTAAGGATAATTAATAATATTCATGACTACTTCATGTATACTAGTATTTTTGCTGTCCATAAATCGTGTTAAACAAAGACAATATTGACACACGGTCAAGAATAGTACGTTTTCCTTAGACGCGCATAAAAGTAAGATAAACAATATTTCCAACCGAGACAATTATATTTTTGAACGTGGCGCAGTGGTCAGAATACATGGAAAACTCAATATATACGCATACCATTCACTTTCTATATATAAATAAATACTATTCAAAATCGTAAATTTCAAATGGAAAAATTATCAATTCAACAAGTGTTGTTATAAAAATAATATATCCTATTAAAAATATATTACATTTATATTTTATGAAAAATACTTGCTGAATGTGTATAGGATTTATCTAAATACAGCAATTAAAGATATGCATATATTAATATGTGGTTTTCTGTTCATCCTCGTTGTTTTAGTATTGGAAAGTGAGATTGTTCTGACATATAGTCATGCTGGATAATTTGCCTATGACGGATCTACGGGAAGATAGAGAAGGCAATCTATTATATAAATCTCACCTGTCTGTTAGTGTGTGTGTATGTATGTAGGTAAAACTTCCGACATATGCGAAGGATTTTCATGATCGGACAACAAATATCGAAAAGTTGGCCCAAAACATTGAGGGAGGGTCGCTTTTTTCGCTGATATTTTCAAAACTCATCCCTATTTTTCGATTATCTAGTCTTAATTTAAACTAGATCACTTCCGGTTTGGTGATGGGCGCAACAGCTAACGAGTCACGTTTTTTTAAAACTTTCTTTTCCGCCTTCGCGATACGAGTTCGGGCCTGCCTGCCTAATACCACTTTCTTTTCCTCTCAATCAGCACCCTTACACACACCTCCACTTTCTTTTCCGCCTTCGCGTCATGGGTTCGAGCCTGCCTGCCTTCTACAACGCCGGGCCCCCAGACTAGTCAGTAATAATCTACATGTTAGTAAATAAATAAATCCTATACTAAATCGTAATTAATTATATTAAGGAAATGCTCATTAAGTATTTTATAAGAACAGCGAATTTATAATCTATATGAATAAAATAATAGATGTATGTATGTATGTATATGTGTGTGTGTGTGTCTATGTGTAAATATTTAATCGATAAAGTCTTATACCAGCGAGAATAACGGAAAATAATAATTATACACCAAGTATAGTTTATAACGAGTAATATCTTTGTTTGGATTGATTAATAATGCGTACAGAAGTCAGCAAGTTAAAATGCAAAATGTCCATTTCAACTTGTCGGTATTAATATTAGTTTGCGTATGCGTAAACTAATCATAGCTAAAAGTGGTTTAATTTTATAACTTTCTTATCTGTTAGGGCATCCAATCAAAAGAATATAGAATGCCTCATCTACAAATACCGCAATCCCTGCCAATAAGTATTCTTCATTACTGAATCATGCATATCTGCAACTATGTAAAGACATATTTCAAACGTGTTTTACTAATTATAACATTATATTTATTAAGTTATGACTAGGGCTAGGACAACAGCATATTCTTTTTATTGTTTTGACTCTCGAGTGTGTATCCGTTGATATCTTATATGCTTTTACATAGAGTGATGTCGTTCTCGGTTGATTAACTATTTCTAACTCTGTCGGATATATACTCGAGAGTCAAAACATAATAATGATAAGAATGTACTGTTGTCACAGCCCTAGTGATAACTGATGAAAATGAATATTATATACGGCTTAATTATGCTGACACATCGGTTCTGTTTACATAACTGAAGTTAAGCAACGTTTAACCTAAGCAATACAAAAGGTGTAACCATTTGGGAATACCCGGTGCTGTATGTAAGAAGACCTCGACAACCTCCGCAAGAACTACAAAAAAAAAAAAAAAAAAAATGGCGTCATCTTTCCCAACTGTGATATACATGCGACAGGCAGGGAAGACTGTGAATTTAACATCCCCATGACACTTCCTCCTTTGGAGAAGATGGGTGCGACCCGCCTAGGGTAAATGCCGTGTCTAACTATCTAATGAAAGTGAAAGTAGCATTTAAATCCTAAAATTGATACTTCTGATTGCCAAGAACGTCTACCAAAATTCAAAGAATGATCTTGTCTTCATGAAATTCTCAGTGTTTATTAAATAATAAAAATATGTTAATAAAACTGATTTATTTCATAAATGAAAATAAGTTTTGTTGATAACCAAACAATGAAGAAATAGATCTTATTACACCTGCAGTAGAAAATCAATGTGCACCTTCATAAAACGATAACACATTGAAGTATAATAACACTTTACGTCCAAGTGACGCTGTGCTTTGTGTTGGATGAACCAGCAATAAATAAAAAAGTGAATGAAAAAATATGAAGGAAACTCTCAGTACAAAATGATAGTAGGAATCCGATATTTAAATTCATTATATCAATTGTACTTTTTTTAAAATTCCACTCACTCTAAACAAGGTACAGTGCCACTTTGATGTAGGAGGCGACTATCGGGGACAGAAGTTGCAGGAATACTATGTAGGGAGTTGAGCAGCAAGATGTCTGTTCACATTACTCTTGAACTTCTGCATGCCAGTACAGCTGGGAAAGTTGAAACACCAGAGAGTCTAGCAGTTCTGGGAAAGAAGCTATTAGAGTAGAAGGCTTTCTTACATATAGGGATTTCTACTGTGTAGGGGTGGAATTTTGCTGCTTGTCGGGTTTGTCGGTGGTATTTACGTCGAGAGGGTGCAAGGGCTTCTAGTTCACCAGAGCATCTGCCATTAAAATAAGTGTAAAACAGGCAGAGGTATACAATATCGAACTTATCATTTGCTTATTTCATTATTGGAATCCTTTGAGATGAGTAATTTGTTTGTTTATTTATTTATTGGCGGACTATTATTCTCATCTTTATATGAGTTGTTTCACGACGTTTCGGCCAACTATTTCTCTGACCTTCGTCAGGTGGTTAACCACAACGGGATAGGAATGCTGAGTTTCTTAACTGTATCCTATGCCTCCCATGGTTGTTGTCGTCTCATCACGTTTTTGGACAACTGATGAACGAACGAAGGCCAGAGGAGTAGTTGGCTGAAACGTCGTGAAATAACAACAATTATGAAGATGAGGATAACAGTCCGCAAAAAAAATAAAAAATAAAAATAAATAAATAAATACTTTATCTGCTTGTTTATACATTTCGGTCATCTATAAATATAAAAGCGAAAATGTATGTATGTATGTATGTATGTATGTATGCATGTATGTGTGTTCGCTTTTTCTGTGTGTCAACAAAAGGCTTTTTTCAGAGAAGCGGTCGCTCGCTTCACAACTTTTGAAAACTTTTTATATCACATATAAATCGTAATATCTCACAGTTAACAACGAAGCTCGCCTGTCTATTTAATTTGCTCGATTTCGGGAAGATAAATATTCAATATTTGTCGCTCGCCGCATGTGGGTTAGTCTTTTTCCTATAACATCTTGGGGGGGGGGAGGCGTTCAGCAGTAAATGAATACTATCCCGCAGTCAAACTGGACCTCATTAACTCATTAAAACGGGCACCTGCTAAGTCCAAGTAATTAAATAAATTCAAACGTGTTTCTGTTAGCGTCTCGCGATGGGGCAATGGTTAACGTTGCACATTTTTTTTTTCACACTTTAATTTACAACTTTGCCTCAAGGGTTCGGGTTTAATCCTCGTACTTACTTTTCTTCTTTTAAACCCCCCACACACCTCCAAACACCCGGGCAACGCCGGGTACCCCTCGCTAGTTTCTTAAAAATCAGAGTTCTTTTGACACGTGATTATGAGGAATAATTTTCCAAGACCTCACAGGTTCATCTAATATTCCATCTAAATGCTGACTTTCTGTCAATCCCTATATTCTAAAAATTGTGTGACCTCTTATCGTGTATCTGTGTTTATCGCCTCTACGTGGCCTACGCATTTTTGTTTTATTTATTATTAATTGCTTGTTTGTCAGATAACTAAAATATATCAGCATAAAGTACTAGAACGAACTTAAAATAATTTAATTGGGAAATTAAATTCTAAACGATAAACATGTCAACATGTCAACAATTCTTTTATCACTTGAAAAATAAAAGTAATTATTTTAGAACCTTTCGAAATCTTAAAAGAATTTAGAAGATTATATAATGTCGAATTGATATTAATTCTGTTTTTTTTTAATTGATGTTAATCCTTATCTATTAAGATATTAAACGTTTTAAGTTTTCTTTTTTCAATACAATGATTTTATAAATCTATATATAGACGTACCTTGTCCGCTTGTCTGAATACAGTCTCTACCAAACTCCTCGGACAATTCTTTGTCAACAGACTTGAAACTTGGTATATAGGCGATTTGGACCTGTGAAACAAATTCGATTGTGCTTTTAGTCGGAAAAATAGCTATTTTACTTAAAGTGCGCTTCTGCGCATGCGAGTTCAAGTGCACTTCTGCGCATGCGCAAATATACATTTATAGATTAAATAACGTTACTTTTTTAAAACTTTTTATTTGCGCATGGACGTGACTCAGAGGATAGCGAATAAAGCTAGAGAGCTATATGTTTTGCTTTCCAATCAAGCTTATGGCAACCAAATAATATTTTCTTTCTCTTTGAAATAATTTCTATATATTCGGTACAATATAATAATCGATACAAAATTTACTCTTTAATAATAAGTAGGAATTCTGCATAAGTGATCATATCATATTTTAGCGCATTTTACGACCAGGCAACGCCAATCGGTCTTCTAGTAAAAAAAACAACAACAATAACATGAAAAAAAAATAGATTAGTTAAAAAATAACACAGGTAAAAACAAGGAGACTCATAGCATTACGCAGTTAGTAATAAATAACTACACTAAATATTAGATACTTGTAAAACGCATGATATTTTTATTAATTTACTCACAAAATAAATTAGTTTGGATTATTAAATTAATTTATAAGATTCACAATTCAATTGTAAACTACTGATATAGTAACAATCTCGATGTATTATTATTTTGATATGCGTTTAATCTTTCCACATAATCATTCTTGATGGTTAACGTTGATATATGTTAATGCTTTATAAGTGAAATATGATTATTATTGATATATTGATTATCTTGATCCATGTTTATTATTAATATACGGTTATTAATAAGAGTTTACCGATGTTTATATATGGCCAGTCTGGGTGTATAGTCAATCTTGAAATATGGTCAATATCAAGATACGTTTAATCTTAAGATATGGTTATTGTTGGTATATAACAAATATTGACACATGGTTAATCTTCATTTTGATATATGGTCACTTTTATATATATAAATATGTTCATTCTTGTCTATGCTCATTATGAATATATAAAAATCTTGATATAGAGTCACTTCTGATATATATCTATTCTCGTTTAGGATTATTATTAATATATAGAACATCTTGATGTATAGTCAATTATATATATACATATATATATACACATATATACATATATATACATCTATATACATATATAGATACATATATAGATATATACATATATATACATATATAGATATATACATACACATATATACATATATAGATATATACATACATATATATAGATATATACATACATATATATGCATATATATACATAAATATATATACATACATATATACATATATATACATATATACATACATATATACATACATACATATATATACATACACACATATATATACATACATATATATATACATACACACATATATATACATACATATATATACATACATATATATACATACATACATACATATATATGGATACATATACATATACATACATACATACATATATATATATATATATATATATGTATATGTGTGTGTGTGTGTGCATACATTCTACATTGCATTATTATTAATACATAGAAAATTTTGATGTAGGGTAAATCAGGAAAGATTACATAATTTTCTTTTATATATAAAGTCATAAAATATTTTTATGCAAAGTCGACTTGCACTCAGAAAATAAAGAAATACTATTCGCAATTGAAAATTACATATAAAACAAATGATATTGTGCATTGTGAGCACAAGTAATAATAATATTAATTGCTGTGAAAAATAAATACTTAATGTTTGCCCCATTTAATATTCTATTTGCATTTATTGTTGGACATCTTAACTGTTTGAAGGTTTAGTTATTCTGAATCGCCTATCTGACAATAATCGCCTATCTGGCAATAATCGCCTATCCGCCAATAATCACCTACTGACAATAATCGCCTACGTTTAATCTACAAGAACTGTAAATAATGAAATAATAATTTGGAAATATTTGTGATCGGAAAATACATAACTAGAAACTGTTTTTTTTTTATTAAATATAATGAATATTATTAATAATAACAACCATTGAAATTATCATTTAATATTTCGTGTTATATTTTCGTGTACAAATCTTGTATTGATTAATTGGTATTCTCTGTTGTAAACATTATTGGGGGTCATATAACAATCTGCATATATTTGCATATGACAACGAATAAGAAACGCATCTCAAATCAAATTATATATATATATATATATATATATATATATATATATATATATATATATATATATATATATATATATAAACTGTTCGTCCATTGTTGCCGACGAAGACAGGGAACATCACCGACAACGCTGTGACTTGCGCGTGAAATTTGTGTAGCAAGTGTTGCGCAATCGCCAACAATAACACCTATTCTGAGTCAGCATTGTTTTATTCCACTGGCAAGTAGAAATTCAGGACGACTGGAAACAATACCAAGATAAGCCGTGAACACATACAGTGCTTGCTATTCCCAAATCGTCACCCACATGGTACTGGCCATGATCATCGTTGCTTTACTTCAATGATCTGTCTAGAACAACCAGTGTGTCGATGTGGTTATGCCGTACCCAAATTATATTATGACTAGAAGAATAACCGTCCAAGTAATTCTATGATAAAAGGGGTTTTCACAATATTATACCCCCCCAATTAATATTACGATATAATGCTATTAAAACTTAGGTCTAGAATCCTTATTTCATTTTTGATCAAAATTAATAACATGAATGAAATTTGCCATGAAGCAAGTTGACAGCAAAAGATATGATGTCTTAGAAGGAACAACTTACATTGTAAGCTTGTATAAAATAATGTTTTTCAGCTGTTTTCGCTTGCTGAAATGAAATACTTTCCAGTTAATGTCAATCACCAGGAGAGAATAGGGATCATCTCAGGACCTTCCTTGTCTTAGCTAATTCACTTGTAGACTTGTATATAATCGTGTTTATCATCTTCTTTCGATTGCTGGGTATTTCCTTTCTGCCATTAGATAATGTCGGGTCATCAGGAGAGAATAGTAACCGTTTCAGTGTCGTTTTCTTGATTCTGCAAAACGATTATAGTTTACCTCACAAACATAAAGGATATTAAGAAGAAATTGAAATTAGAGGATTGCTTAATTCTTATCTATTGACTATGATTAAAATTTAATAAAAATCTGAAATATTAACATTTTTAAATGCATGATCGTGTCCATAATATTCACCTTAAAATCTACCTTAAGATACTCAAAGACTTATAATGATATTTTAATCAGTTTATGACTGCATCCTGCACATACAAATGCATAAACATAGACACATATCAAACTTTATACGAAGTGAAATTAGGAAATACAAATTAAACGCGTATTGATTACGAATACAGAATAATATTAATTTTAATCTAAATTTGTTGTGTTTTTTTGGAATTTGCGCAACCCTTGCCCCACAATTACAAGCGCAGTTACCCTTACAGGAATTATATATTGCCTTTCGAGAGTGAACCGAAACGGCGTACTCTCTGTTTACGTTTCGGCCTAATATTTATCTGATGTCACTAATTTGCATAATATACGTATTAAGAAAAACAAATAATGAATGACTTAAAATGATGCGGATATTTTTAAATTCTATGAGTCGGAAACGGAATTTTAAAATTCTAATATTCAAAGCTAATACATGCCAATTCAGCAACCGTGATTTCCACAGATACATATGGGTTACATAATGATTAGCAATATATCGGATAGCGATTACATCAGCTACTGTAGCCTTGAAAAGGATCGAAATAAGTACAGTTCGACGTGACACGCTGTTTGGAGAACAAACCGCTTTTCACGGATAAGGACAGGTAGAGATGTCATGTAAGGTTAGAAAGTTAAATAGGTCAAGGTGGAGTACAACAAAGCCGCGTAAGCCGATATGTTGCATAGCATAACGGATATTGGCATCGACAGAAAAAAAGAGGTTTCAAATCAATATATCTATGAGATATGCTCAGGACAGATCGACAATAATGCTTTTATAATGAAAGAAAACCTTGATAACCACCAAAAGGTGTATATATATATATATATATATATATATATATATATATATATATATATATATATATATATATATATGTATATATATATGTATATATATATATATATATATATATATATATATATATATATATTACTAGCAAAAGTACCCGTCGTTGACTGGGTTCAAAAACAGTCTGCAGAAAATGGACTCTGATTTATGAAAGTATGATAGGTTATGAAAAGGAAGGGTTGTAAATTTGGGTTGAATTTGGGGGTATCAAAACCAAAGCAAAATATGATGATAGTAAAAATAAAATAGATAAACCCCATAATTTATTATACCATACCTGCTCACACCTAAACACTTATCACAATTTTATGTGGATCTATATTAAAAAAACTTGTTAAACTTTTTGACATATTTCCATTCTACGGAGGTCAGGTGCGAACGAACACCCCATAATTTTATTATACCAAAATAAACATAATTTTCAAAGTATACTTACGCCGATAGATATGAAAAGTCTTTATTAAAGTTTGTGCCTATTTCCATTCTATGGAGGCCAGGTGCGAACGCAGACCCCACAATTTTATCATACCATCCTAATTTAAGTTAAAACATACTTATCAAAGTATTCTTATGTACATCTATATCAAAAACACTTGTAAACGTTTTTTTTTAAATTTTAATTTTTTATTTCCATACTTTGTGGAGCAGGCGCGAACGGAGACCCCACAATTTTAATGAACCACCGTTCTGCCAGATCAAACATACCCATTCCTGTGTCTCGATACATCTTCTATCATTATATGTAATCGGTTTTTTAAAATATTCAACCATATAGTAGCCTACTCGTGACCACACACACACACACACACACACACACACACACACACACACACACACACACGCGCACACACACACACACACACACACACACACACACACACAGAGGCATTCAGCTTTATGTTATAGATTAGGTTTACATAGGTAGGTTAATATCATTAAGTTAATATTTGTAGATTAATATTATAATTTTATATTATTAAATTGAGAAGATTAAATTACAGAGCACGTGTCAGTGGATAATTATATTTTAAAAATAATATATATATATATATATATATATATATATATATATATATATATATATATATATATATATATATGCCGCTCCCCATTAAGGGGGTGCCAAATTGGTCAAAGGGAAAATTATTCCCAACTCGCATTTAGGTAAAAATGCACTTTCGCATAAATAATTGAATTTTTTTAAAGAGTATCGTTAACAAAAAAACAAATAAAATCTCTCTCTCTCTCTCTCTCTCTCTCTCTCTCTCTCTCTATATATATATATATATATATATATATATATATATATATATATATATAAATATATACTCTAGAGTGCAATGCAGAATAACATATTTTGGACTAAGTTTCTGCATGGAGGCATGTGAAGCTTCCTCCCGGTCGATTTCACGAATTTCGATGACAATAAAAATGTATATATAATATGAACAGGAGAAATATGCTGAGATTTCCCTAGGAATTTTTGTAAGTTGGGGTACCCCTCATCTAGAGCGGTGTCTTTTCAAATCTAACATACTTCCGATCTTCTGTCACAGGTTTTGTGTGAATGAGCTAATCACGATAAACAAACATTATACTAAATCACCTAGAATTGCGAAATAAATATCTGCAAAGTTCATTTATCTAAGGATAACGGATAATGTTAATATTAGTAAAAAAATTCTCGAAGTCAGATTATGCAATGATTACAGCTGCGAACTGTGCGCTCGGTATACCGGGTTCGAATTCTGTATTAATCCGGCAAATATCCATAATACAAGTAGAAATATATATATATATATATATATATATATATATATATATATATATATATATATATATATGATGATGATGATTGCAACGTCTTGTCAGACGAGTGCCACTCTCTCAGACACGAGACATAAGCCCAAAAATGACTTCCATTGCGACAGGACCATTTTTATAGACAAATGCCTGAGGGAGTATCTGTACACAGATGATGTTACAGAGTCTTAGCTTTGTACGACAGCCAAGTCTCTCTCTCTCTCTCTCGGTTCAAAATGTTGAGATCCAGCTACAAGCAAGAACAAGATAGCCAGCAACAAGTAAAACTGCAGACAAGCTTAATGGGGGTACTGGTATTCCGCTTTATGGTTTTCAAAATCATAGATTTACTCTAGAAATAGAAATAGAAAGAGAGAGAGAAAGAGAGAGAGAGAAGGAGAGAGAGAGAGAGAGAGAGAG
>NC_136494.1:70795776-70813276 GCF_053919585.1 Euprymna scolopes | reverse complement strand
CATGTTGGTGATGTTCTCAACGTATGACCAAATGAAGACCGGGGAAGCAGGGATACGAATGAGAGAAGAGTACAAAGTCGTAACACTTATCCTGAAAGTCTCTTTGGTTTTGCGGGGCGGCGCCAAATCTTGCTGCCACACCTAGGGTCTATCAACGGCCACTTGATTGCACCATAGGATCACCCCACTTTTCAGCACATCTAGTGTTGGTGTTAACTTTCAAGCCGACTTCGAAGATGTCAGATTGCATGATGTAGCCCTTACTTGGAACAACACCAAAGACCGTAACTGTGGCCGGAAACTTTTTTTTCTTGGTCATAACTTGGATCGGTAGAGAGTATGAGTTTTACAGCGGCGCATCTCCGATTTCGCTCGTTGAACATTGTGTCACTTTCAGACGTGATAAAAGGCTCTTATCGCTCCTGAGTTTTGTACACAGCTGCCAACTAGTAGATTGTTTGTAACATAAAAAGAAAATCGGTTTTCATCAAACGGAAATGGAATAACTACCTCTCCGCAGCGTAGTCCAGAGTTCGATTCCTAGACACAGTCAAGCTACGCTGAAGAGAGGTAGTTACATTGAAACATGCTTATACGTAGATTACTGTTTAAAAAAAAAAAATAATTAAATAAATAAAAATATTATTTATATACATCCACAAAAATATGTGCGATATTCTAAGTGTATATATATATATATATATATATATATATATATATATATATATATATATATATATATATATATATATATATATATATATATAAACCTTCGAGTCGAAGGCACTACTTAGCAGTATTTATCGTTAAAAACTCAACAATAAATCTAAGTTTATAAACGATAAAAATAGACAATTAAATAATTTAGTAGTTCATGGCGTAACGGTTAAAGCGCTGGACTGTGATACACATGGTCTGGAGTTCGATTCCTAGATACAATCAAGCTATGCTGGGGAGAGGTAGTTACATTGAAGCATGCATGTACGTAGATTACAGTTTAAAAAAAAATAATAAATAAAAATATTATTTATACGTCCAAATAAATATGGGCGATTTTCTAAGTAAATAAAAAAGACGACCTTCCAGGCGAAGGCGCTACTTCACCATATTTATCGTTAAAAAATCAACAATATATATATATATATTATTGCTTTTTATATAAGAAAAAAGTATATATAAATTACAATAGAAAAATACGAGCATGAAAAGTAAAGGACTAGTGGTTCAAAACTGGAAAAAGAAAAGAAAAGATATTCTAGTAAAAAATACAATAAATTTTTAACTTAAAATATTGCAGCATTAAGAATTGATTATATAATGTTAAATTGAATTTAAAAAACTCTTAATCCTGCAATATTTTAAGTTATAAATTTATTATATAAGTTACTAGAATATCTTGTCATTTTCTTTTCCAATTTTAACAACTAGTCCTTTGCTTTTCCATGTTTAAGCTTAACCATCTTACTTTTCATGCTCGCATTTTTCTATTGTAATCTATTATTTTTCCAGGCTTCCAATTAATTCATTTGTTCTTTGTTTAATTTCAAATATCAGTCCTTTTTTTTGCCTCCATAAACACATATGTAATAACAATGTACTTCACTCGTCTGCTTTCAATAAAATTAACCCAATTATCTCCCTTTCATACGTTCATTCTTTCTGTTTCACTCGTTAGTTCTCTTTCCGCGACATCGGTGCATTAGTAGCAACAGTAGTAGCTGAAGCGACGTGGTTACTATGGAAACCAATCATAAAAAGCGTCGGTCACCTTCTTACATATTTTTACGATTTTGAACACCAGCAAATTCATAATAACCCCTGTTTTACTGAACGGAAATTTAATTTTTTTTCACAATATAGCTAAGAAGGTGATCCATAAACTGTAATAATTCCTTGAAATTTGGTCGAAAAATGAGTGAGCGGTGAAGCTTTAAAGCAGTTCTAAATAACTAAAACTGCCACTTAACCATATATTCACACACGGTAGTGTTTGAATGATTATATATATATATATATATATATATATATATTTCATCAAATACTTTTGTATGCAAAATCCGATCTCGCATTAATTCCTACCCTCTGATGAGAAGGAAAGTATTTCTTCGAAACTCCGCGGATTAAGGACTATCCACTTATCAAGTGTTTCCTTTTCAGATTAAATATGTGTTTAACCATTTTTCAAAGTGTTTTTTAACATGCTTTATTAACTGTTTGCTCGTATCTATCTATATATCTATCTATCTATCTATCTATATATATATATATATATATATATATATATATATATATATATATATATATATATATATATATATGCGTGTGTGTATGTGTGTGTGCATGCACGCGTGTTTGAGTCTATATATTGGGTTATCGGGAGGATACTCGTAAAATTATTTCCTTTTCGCCATTTTTCTGTCCCTTCACGCAGATTAAAATCAAGATACAATGATACTAAACCTTATGTCTAGCATCATTATTTGAGTTTACTCAGTATCCATAACATTATTTTCATTCCGGAAAATGTCTGAAATTTAACGCTTAAGCTTAAGGAGTCTTAAAAAAAAATTGAAATTCAGAGAAAGTCCTAAATTCCTATCCAGTGACTATGGATCAAAATGATATACAAATCTGAAAGATTTGAATTCTCACAATATGTGCATGTCCATATGAACCTATAAGATCTTATAAAATACTTTTTAAAACACCCTGAAATGTTGGGTATATTAAATAATTTATGTCTAATATTTTTTTGTGAAAATTTCTCACAAACAGAGACAGCTTTCACAATAAGCTTCCACGCCGTCTTTGTCAGCTTTGCACGAGTCAAACTAAACAAAAAATGGCTTCTATTACCAAAACTTACACATAACAGCTGTGTTGCAGAATACATAATGACAGTTTAATTAGTTAATCATACATAGAAATATACAAACATTTTCAGATTTATACAGATAGATACACATATTTGTAAATATGTGCATTGGCTTTTATCTCGCAGCTAATTATCCCCCGTAGAGTTGCAGTTAGTGGCTTAACATTAGACCATTCATTGTGTCGAATGTTTGCATTATATACCCAAATACCATGAAGATCAACAGCTACGTTTCTCTCTTTAAGCTATGAAATTATTTCTCTTAATGCTTTGTATTCATGGCGAAGCCTATGTGAAATGTTCACGCCCAATTACTTCTGACACGTCATTTTCGAGACTTTAATTAATAATAGTTATTTAACTACGGGGATAGGTAGGAACGCCACAGTAAGTAAAAGAACATGTTTTTGTTCTAATATATGTGGATGAGAAATACAAATGTTCCTGAGCTTTAAAAAGAGGGAATACTAAAAATGATAATAAATATGCTGTTTATTTAATTGACAATTTTGTCTTTAATAAAACGATATTTGGTAAAAGTGACAGTTATTTTTGTTCGTCATGGACGCCGAATTTCAGCCATTAAATATCCAAGATCATCCAATATTTTCTTGGTGTAAAGGGAAAAAACATATTACATTATACATTGTATAACGTTACCCTCTAAAATCGGTATATATATATATATATATATACATATATATATATATATATATATATATATATATATATATATATGCAGTGTAACCCGGATATAAGAACTCTGGATATAAGTGTAACCAAGATATAGCCCCCCCCCCCGGAGATTAAGGCTCTTATATCCGGGTGAATAAACCTGGATATAAAAGACTTCATCTCCAGTCCCTAGATCTCTCTTATATATCCGGGTCACACGTATATCCGGGGTTCTTATATCCGGGTTACACTATGCATTGACACAAGCTCTAATTTGGGACGAGAGAAAATCTCTCTTATAGCCGTTGTTTTTTATATTCTGGTATCTTATATCCGGGTTAAACTGAATATATAATGTTAAAATGTCAACGTATACTTCTAGACTAGCAATTTCAAGGTTATGAGGGGTTTTTTGAAAGCATAAAAACGATGCTTTTGTTTTTGATATTTAATATTTTATTTTTTATAGTTGAAGGAATACTCCGCTCTTGATTCACAAAAAAAAGTAGCGTCAGGTGGTAACCGCGATGGGATAGGAACTCCGAATCTCCTAACTGCATTCTCAGCAATTACTGTCATCCATAGTTGTTGTCGTCTCACCACAGATTAAAAAAAAAAAACTTATTAAAAAATTTATAAGACCAAAAAATCCAATCTTGCTCGGCTTTCGGGGCCCGTGGATATAGATGTTGAATCTCTACGATTCTTGGTGAGAATTATCTGAAGATAGCGGTTTCAATCCTACCAAAAGCCGGCCAAAGGCTTACTTGGCCAAAACGTGGTGAGACGACAACAACTATGGATGGCAGTAATTGCTGAGAATGCAGTTAGGAGATTCGGAGTTCCTATCCGGTCGCGGTTACCCCCTGACGAAGACCAAAGGCATAGTTGGCCGAAACATCGTGAAACAACAACTAAGAAAGATGAGGATAATAGTCCGCAATAAATAAATTAATGTAAACAATTATTTATTATATTTAATAATTTGATTGATTCTAAGCCAATAATAATAATAATAATAATAATAATAATAATAATAATAATAATAATAATAATAAGCGGTTATTTTCACGTATTTATTAATAGCAATGTATTGAATTTTAATACAATTGTGCGATGTAAAACAGGTCTTTTCACATGTATAGTAATATATCTAGATTTTACGGATAGTTAGGTAAAAGGCCGGGATGTTCCGGACGAAAGTTTCGTGCTTTATTTTATTTATTTTATTTTATTATTTTATTTTTTTTTTTTTGCATGCGGAATAGCAGACTAAGTTTGTTTTTGTTTTTAAATATACATTATATTTATGTTATTGCGAAACTAATTCGATAAAAAATTTTTTGGAAAAATGAAAAAAATAATGCTCTTATGAAGCAAATAAAATGAATACTTACCGGACAATTTGTACGAAACTTAAACAAAAATTAAAGATCTAATTATAAAAACAATTATTATAAGGTAAGTTTCATGAATAAATATTTGGTTTTTGAAAACAAGCAACTGATAGCAACAAAGTTTGATTTTTAATGATTTTTAAATGATTTTTAAATGATTTTTAATGATTTCAAAATGACTTTTAAATTATTTTTAATGATTTTTAATAATTTTTAAATGATGTTTAAATAATTTTTAAATGATTTTTGTTGCTGTTCAAATTAAAATAAATATTAGGTACGTTCAAAATGAATGCCCACGCTCAAAATGTATAAACATTTTGACCCCTCCCTTGACTTAAAAATTCACCAAAAATCAGGAAATTAAGCAATTTTAATAAAATTTTCCGTATTTATCAAATAATGATCGCAGAATATAATAAATTAATTATTTTTATTTATATCTTAGTAGAAATGTATTATTTTGTTTAAACAAAAAAATACCTTTACTTAAGTTATGGTTTTCAGTAGTAAATCATTTTTACAGGAACATTACGAAAAAATCTCCTAACATCCGTATTAATGAATTCGATATAACTCGAAGAAAAAATAATTTCTCGAACTACCGATATTACCATTGAATTAAGCATTGTTTATTTAATATTTTCACAAAAAATTATAATAGCAAAAATATTTCTACTTTTTCTTTTAAATTACAGATTTCGCATGATTTTTACATGCAAGAATGTGAAACTTTCGGCGTAACATAATTTTTATATATGTGCCAATAATTAAAAAAATAATAATTTAAAAACAGGAACATAGAAAAATAATTAAATTAAAAAAATGGAAAATTTATACAAACATTTACAATAGAAATGTACGGATGCCCGTCTGGGGGAAAAAAGAAACGCAGCACCCTCCTTCCTTTTAATTACATGACGTCATTCTCAGACAGCTTTTCGACTGTGTCAGATTTTGGGCCTCTGTATATTGCGTATTTCCAAAAAGTATGGTTTGTTGTGGTTTTGTGAAGGCAAAAACACTCGGTTTGGGGTCTATTTCAGCTATTTTTGTGCAAACACTGTGTTTTTTTAGTTAATTCAATATCTTAGGACTTTACTTTACTAATTATCTTTGAAATAGACCCAGAAAACTAATATTAATCTCTAAAATGATTTTTAAAATGAATTTATTTAACTTCAAAATTTAGCTGAATTGGTTAGCTTGCCCTGAAAACATTTTTCATAATTTTTTTTTTTCATGTGTACAAATATTTTTTCCTTTGGGAAATTAACTTCAGTCTCTAATTTTTCAAATACAATCAAAAAGTAGTCGGAAACCTACAAAAATATTATGATAAATCGGCTTTCAAAACTAGGCTCCACCATCCTTATTCGTTTATTTTTGTCTATATCTAATAAATATTTTTTATATATAAAAACCAATGACAGCAAATAAATGTTTTCTAAATTAAGTTGGCTGCCGTAGTTTCACTGGATTAGCGTTTCGGTACCTTTCGCCGTTTTACGTAAACTGCCCGGAAAATTTAGACAATACCATAATTACCTTATAGTTTATTCTTACGAAAAAAAATCATTTTTATTCGTGACTTTCCGATGGACTTTAAAACTTAGATGATCATTGTTATTTATGATGTTGATGCCCAGAAAAGAATAAAAATGATTACATACACTTTTACTCTCATCACGATGATAAAGTAAAAAGAGGTATTCTAATAGGATTTTTTCTTAGGGCCCTGAGAATATGTAGTGAAGAATACATCGTGGAAGAATTTGAGTATATCGAACGTACATTCATGAACTTGCAATACCCTCAACATTTTTTGGCAAATACAAAAAGAAAAGCACTAAAAATTTACCATAACCGAGACCATTCCTTAAATAGCCAGATACACAACAGACAATTAACATTACCAACTAATAAAAACAACGACACAATATATAAGAACCTAAATAAGACAGGCATTCAAATAACAAAACTAAACTCTTTAACAATTAGGGATCTAACACGTAAAATTATAACTAACACCAACATTAACACCAAAGCCGGAATATATTCCATACCCTGCCTTGATTGTGGAAAAATATACGTAGGAGAAACTCAACGTAATTTAAATAAAAGAATATATGAACACAAAAGAGATGTAAAAAACAACAATACACTCAACGCCATATTTTGTCACATCATGGAAAACGACCACCATTTTGATTTTAACAAAGCAACTTTCCTTAAACACATACATAACAGATCCACACGACGTTTAATTGAGTCAGCTATAATCTCCCATTCCAGCAAAATAATTAAGCAAAGAAAAGGTTTTTTCCACGTTGCTCCCTTTCTGTCGAAAATAATTATCAAAGAAAACAACTTAGACACCGGTTAAACGCGAAAAAAAAAAAAAAAAAAAATTCGTAATTTCACTTAATTTTATTTTTATTTTACTTATTTACTGTATTTTATCATTATCTATTTTTAGACTCCATTTTATCACCTCCTATTCTTATTTTTAGATACCATCTTTTAAGTTACTGCGCTATTTTATCCCAATTCAATTATTTCTAATTAAAAAAAAAAAAAAAAAAAAAATTCTTTCGTAATCTCGTGTCATTTTATTTATTTAATCTATCACCGCTATATTTCCAAACACAATTTTTAATTTCTACGATATTTTATCTTTTAGACGTAATCCACTACACTAGTTTACTCTAATTAGTTCTTCTCTCATAAAATGTATATACATGTATATATGACATCTAATTTACATAAGGAAAACACGCTGCTCTCCCCCATCATTATATATAGCCCCAATCCTCCGACTCTCTCGTCAATGACCATCCCTCTTGAAAAAGCCCGCATAAATCGGGCGAAACGTTGAGTATCCAGGTCCTTCCACCTCCATTTTATTTCATATCGTCGGATTTAATCCAGCTCAACAATCATATATATATATATATATATATATATATATATATATATATATATATATATATATATATATATATATATATATAGAGAGAGAGAGAGAGAGAGAGAGAGAGAGAGAGGCTAAAGAAGTTTTGAATAAAAACATGCAAAAATAAAAATAAAGAATGCAGTTTAGATTTTCATATATAGTCTAGGTTGTAGTAGCTTTGACTAAAAAAATGCAAAAATAAAAATAAAGAATGCAATTTAAATTCCCGGAAGGAAAAAAAATAATTTTAACATATCGCAGACTAATCCGATTTCTAAAAATTTTATAATGACAAAAGAGAATTCATTTATATATGGATGAAAAAAAAGGCCTCAACTAAAATTGAGAAATAGAAATAGACTTGCACTTGCATGAGCTGATTTTGCAAAAGTCTTCAATTTTAAAACAGAATTTAACTACATGAGGATGAAAAGAGAAAACCTTAACTAAAATTTTGTAAATAGAAACGGGGATCATATATATATATATATATATATATATATATATATATATATATATATATATATATATATATATATATATATGTATGTATGATCATCCCCGTTTTCCTGAAGAATCCTAGAATGGATGAAACGCGGAATATTCAGTGTAGTTTAATCGTCATATATATTTTATAACATAATATATATATATATATATATATATATTTATAACATAATATATATATAATATATATATATATATTTATAACATAATATATATATAATATATATATATATATATATATATATATATATATATATATATATATATATATATATATATATATCATTTGAGGTTGCTACTTTCCAGAGGAAAGGTAACCAGTGAAATATTACCAGTGAAATATAACGAGTTTAATACAAGAGTGCTCAATACTGAAGTAGAGCAAGTTACAGTTTTAAGTTGTCTTTAAAAATCTGCCTGGGATCGTCTTATAAATATCGGTACTAACATTTATTTGGACTTATGTTTGCAGTATCATGTGTTGCTACACAGTCATAAACATGTTTCGGTCTTCTAGTATTTACAAACTAGAGACCTCTTCAGGCAACAACGCTTTCCGCTTTTGAATATAAGCGTTGATTCCTGGAGAGGTCTCTAATTTGTAAATACTAGAAAACCGAAACATGTTTATGACTGTGTAGCAACACAAAACTGCTTATATTTATATATATGGTAATTTTGTGTTAAATTCTGTATGATTACAACAAATGCCGTTTCCTTTATCTGCCTGGGATCGTCTTATAAATATCGGTACTAACATTTATTTGGACTTATGTTTGCAGTATCATACAGCCTGTATTCTTACTTCACTTTCGTATTATATATATATATATAACTAGCAAAAGTACCCGTCGTTGACTGGGTTCAAAAACAGCCTACAGAAAATGGACTCTGATTTACGAAAGTATGATAGGTTATGAAAAGAAAGGGTTGTAAAGAGATAGCTTCGAATTTGGGGGTATCAAAACCAAAGCAAAATATGATGAAAGTAAAAATAAAATAGATAACCCCCATAATTTATTATACCATACCTGTTCACACTGAAACACTTATAACAATATCCTGTGGATCTATATTAAAAAACCTTGTTAAACTTTGTGACATATTTCCATTCTATGGAGGTCAGGTGCGAACGAACACCCATTAATTTTATTATATCATATTTCTTGAAACTGAAACATAATTATGAAAGTATACTTACGCAGATAGATATGAAAAGTCTTTATTAAAGTTTGTGCCTATTTCTATTTTATGGAGGCCAGGCGCGAACGCAGACCCCACAATTTTATTATACCATCCCTATTTAAGTTAAAACATACTTATCAAAGTATTCTTATGTACATCTATATCAAAAACACTTGTAAACGGTATTTTTAAAATTTTTAAATTTTTTATTTCCATACTTTGTGGAGCAGGCGCGAACGCAGGCCCCGCAATTTTAATGAAC
This sequence comes from Euprymna scolopes, assembly GCF_053919585.1. Classification (NCBI taxonomy): domain Eukaryota; kingdom Metazoa; phylum Mollusca; class Cephalopoda; order Sepiida; family Sepiolidae; genus Euprymna; species Euprymna scolopes. The sequence continues at coordinate 70,803,419 of NC_136494.1, read as the reverse complement.
CACCGTTCTGCCAGATCAAACATACCATTCCTGTGTCTCAATACATCTATCATTATATGCAATCAGTTTTTAAAAATAGTCGACCATATAGGGGCCTATTCGTGACCGCACACACACACACACACACACACACACACACACACACACACACACACACACACACACACACACACACACGCGCGCGAGCACGCACACACACACGCACGCACACACGCTCACATACATTCAGCGTCATATATTATATGTATATATATATATTGATATAGATATAGATATATATATAGATATAGATATATATATAGATATATAAATTCACCTGCCATCCCTTTTTTAAAAGATGGAATCGCCAGATCCTCGAAGACAAGATTCAAGCAAAGGCGCACGGACCACAGAATTATATAATTATATAGATAAAAAGGCAAAAACAAGCAATATGATTCGGAATAATATAAAATCAAATATAAAACATTAACTTTAACAAATTTTGTGTTCTACACGTATATGAACATTATTTCTGTTTAGGCATAAATTTACTCTTGTCGCAAAATAATACATCACTCACTTACATCTTTATAATGATTGCCTTTATAATAATTGCCTTCTTTAAATTCTGTAAGTTGTTAGGCTGAAATTTTGAACTTATAATCTGTGGAATGTCTCTACAGGAAACCTGCGGAATGAGATGCTTATGTATTTGCAGTTTATGCAGAGATAAAGCAATCATGAAATAATATCTATATATAAAGGGTGAGTCGCAGGAAACGGATGCTTTTAGACCGCTCCTTGTTCTCTTTGAGTAACGGATAGGAAGTGAGGAAGGTAGTCTTTTTACCTGCTTAAGACGCTGTTTAGTTTGTTGTTTTTGTTTATCTTTTACGCTAAATTTGTTTTAGTTGCGTATTGATTTTGAATTGCTTTTCTGTTCAATTCATTCCCCTCATACTACCGTGGAGTCGTGAACACCATGTGTTTGCTTATGACACTTACGTGAAAAACATTTAATAAAAAACATCCGTTTACAGTGACTCACCCTGTATTAATACGATAGCGTGTATGTTATTTTGTGTGTCACGCTTACATATTTTTTCTTCCGGGTGACCATCGTTTAATTGTTATGTACTTCCATTGCTTGTAATCAATAATTTTATCAAGAACTCTTCATAAGTTTTGGTTTTGGTTTCGATTCAAGCTGATGCACCCAAGTCATATGAATATATATATATATATATATATATATATATTATTTTTGAAATCACAACTTTATAATATATGAGAATCGATAGAAAATTGACTCAATAAAAATATATACAGAAATCTGCATAAATTAAAATATCATATTTAAGCGTATTTTACGACCGGACTGCGCTGGGCGTCCCTGCTTGCCTAAATAAATACATTCTCATCTCCGTCGTCTTTCAGGACGCTTCACCACCGAATTCACACGACTTCTCCGGTTCTCTTGATCTCGCATGACAGTTTGCAGATCTCAAACACTTTCCAATCCTGTGCCCTGTATCAGGTTGTAAATGTAGGTCATTCTTCTTCTACCACGGTTTAGATGTCCATCTGTTGGTATCCAGAGAACTAGCTTGCTGACTTCCTCTTCACTGTATCTCATGCAATGACCGGCTACTCTCATCCTTCTCCGCTGTACTTTCAGGGATATTGGTGGTAGGTCACCATAAAGCTGTTGGTTTGCTGCGTGGTTCCTCCATGATGCATTGAGGGTTATTCTAATAAATACGTTTGCAGTTTTAACAAAAGAGCAACAATAATATCAGGGCATCTCCATTTACGCTGAACATCCCCAGAATGCAAACACCAGTGTATTACATATGAAAGAGTCCGGTGTGGGATTTCCCCAGGTCCCACTAGTTTATATTTATTAATGTTTAGTGTTTAAGTAACTGAATAGAGATTAACCGCATCTTTGAGAACTCCCTGAGCACCGAGTGAAAACAATGGCGATGTTCCAGAAAGACTAGGATTTTAATGTTTTGTGATATAGTTAGTCTCTACAGCAGGTAAAGTACGGCGAAGACATTGTCATCTTTCGCTTTTCCAAATCAGTCACACTTAACAAAGCCATACGAGGATAAATGTTAATAAGATGGAAAAAATTGTCAGTTAAATCATGAATATTATTATGAAAGGATTGAAAATGATCAATGGAACGAACAACATTTGATTATTTGTGAAGTCTGTTGCGACTGAGGACAGCTTGTGAAGCATTCCCATAAAACTTCCTGTAATGTCACCAACACGGTGTAGACTCCGTCGCAAAGCAGATGAAGAATATGAAAGCAAATACAGACATCTATTTCGGAAAAAAAAATCCATAACTGATATCGATATAAATTACGAATGTTTTATGTATTAGTTTGTGAATTAGCAAAATTTCAAAATTTATATAATCACCATTAATTCCCGAAGAGTGCTTCATTTGTCTACACAAGGAACTCGAAATTACGCTGATGGCAGTTAACGATTTCACTTATAACATTGCTCAACACAATACAGTGGACTTTGGAGATGACGTGAATACCTACAAGACACCACTATTCGACCTCCCTGTACTGGGGTTTGCCAGAAATCCTGACAAAGAATCCTCCTATAAATCTCACCTATCTGTTTAAATGTATGTATGTATGTATGTATGTATGTATGTATGCATATTTGTGTGTCTGCCTAAAACTTTCGATAGAGGCGATGGATTTTCACGATATTGATATCGTTTTGACTATCGACCCTTCGGACGACAAATGTCGAAAAATTGGCTAAAAACATTAATTCCTTCACCCTCAATAGGGCAGCTTTCTACAGGGAGGGGTCGTTTTTCTCGCCGATATTTTGAAAGGCATCCCCTCTTGTCGATTATCCAGGCTTAATCTAAACCTATGGCACTTCCGATTTGGCGATGGACGCAACAGCAAAGACGTCCCGTTATTTTTTCATGTTCTTTTCCTCATTCGCGTTACGGGTTTGAGCCTGCTTGCCTACTTCCACTATTTTTTTTTTTTTTTGCTCAACACACACCTTAAAACACTCGGGCAACGCCGGACACCCAGATTAGTTCAGAATAAAGCCTATATAGATATACGAGGCACTTTCAATAAGTTTCCAGACATTTATATTATGACCATTTTTATTGATAGTTCACACATGAAACTCTAGTCCCCTTCAAAGTAAACTCTTCTCGGCTGCAATGCACTTGTTGTACTGTTACAAAACCTTCTGGAAGGCCCATGGAAGTCCTCTTGTGTGAGCGTGTCAATAACCCTCGTCAAAGCCTCTTTCATCTCCTCAACTCTTAACAACAGCCTCTTAAAGTTTTCTTTGAGCTTCGCGAATAACCAAAAGTCATAGAGAGTAAGGTCTGAATTATAGGTAGGTAGGTATAAGAATTGTCTTGATGCCTAGCTTGGTCAAATAGCCTGTGAAAATAATGGAGCAACCCTGGGACAAACTTCACGGAATTCTTCCGCATCTTTATCCGCGAATTATTGTGTATAGTTTCTACGCTTACACCAAATTGTGCACATATTGTCTGTATAGACACATTAAGGTCCATAAGCGTAGTAAACATTAGTGGGAATTTTGTAAATTGGATTACTTAGGGGGACGGATCAATAAGAACTTCTTCACGTTGGACTTGAAGACAATCAGATTGTAGTTAGCTGGCAAGCAGGCAAACGGAATAGAGTTCCACTGGCGAGCAGTTCATGGAATCTACGTTTAGGTGTAGGCACGGATAAAGAGTGTGGGTAATTGTTGATACTGGTTCTGGCAAGGCGAGTGTGTTTCGTGAAAGTCTGGCGAGGGGGGACAGAGATCGACGTTCAGATGAGCACTTGCCATGAAAATAACGATAAAGCAGAGACAGGCTCGCTACGTCTATTCTGTGGCACAGGGGTGGCAGAGAAGAGAAAAGGGCATCCCCCACTAAGTTACGAAGTCTATTTTGAACTCTGTCAATACAGGATAAGCTGCTTCTAGCATCTCCTGCCCAGAGGTGGCAACAGTACTCCATCGTTGGCCGAACCTGGCTTTTATATAGGTAGAGAATTGCATAAGGAGTGAGATATCTACTGGAGCGGTAAAAGGATCCCACCATCTTTCCAGCGACTTTGGCAATTGATTTGATATACGTGTTCCATTTCAGATCGGGAGTAAAGATCAAGCCGAGAAGTTTGTCAAAGCATGAAGCCTCCCCAAGACGAAAGCCATTCATTTCGATTGATAGCAGCTGGGCAGCAGAGCGTTGATGATGTAAAGATAGAAGCTTGGTTTTAGATGCATTAAAAGTAACCAGCCATTTCTTTCTTCATTGTACCACGAGCTCAAGATCAAAGGAGAGAGAGTCAGAGAGAACTTGGTCGTTTACGGTCTTCAAACTGCTTCCATAGATGATAGTGTCGTCAGCATAAATGTCTACGAATGATCTAAGGATGTGGTCTGGAAGATCATGTAAACCAGGAAGAAAGTTGGGCATATATATATATATATATATATATATATATATATATATATATATGTATAGTATATATATACATATATATGTATATATATATACATATATATATGCATATATATATATACATATATACATATGTATGTATATGTATATATATATATATATATATATATTTTAAATAAAATACTAGGCGGAAGTTTCTCGAGAGCTCTTTCGGCTATCATCTCGTCAGGAGTAAATCGATAGCAATCTAAATAATATTGTAACGAAAATAAAGAGTTACAATATTATTTAGATTGCTATCGATTTACTCCTGACGAGATGATAGCCGAAAGAGCTCTCGAGAAACTTCCGCCTAGTATTTTATTAAAAACTATATACAAATTCTGTACCTCCAAACATTTATTTATATATATATATACTTCATTTATTTACATAAATTTAATATACGAAAGTATAAATTTATGCGTAAACGTTAAGTATTTACTTCAAGAGTGCTCAATACGTAGGTAGAGCTAGTTAGTAATTTATAAAATATATATGGCGATTAAGCTACACTGAATATTCTGCGTTTCATCCAACTATAGGATTCGTCAGGCTTATGCGCGAATTCTGTCGTTGCTTCTTGTTTTTATATATGTTGAGGATTTCTAGTTGGCCAATCAGCTTTCTAGTATCCACCGCGCCCCTTCCTATCAGCCAATGGGCATGCATTTTATCAAACAAAGGATCTGTTTTAGAACTAGGTTAGTGGTTTTAGGTGGCCGTTCTCCTTTTTTTTATACATATAAATATACCTATGTGTACACAATAATGCACATATACATACACATATATATATATATATATATATATATATATATATATACATACATGTGTGTGATCGTTTATGTATATTCATGTTTATTTAATTTATTTATTTGTTTGTTTTCTATTGTTATTGTTAGTTTTAAAGCTATTTTGTATCGCTATCCTAGAGTAAATTTTATTTTGTGAACACAGTTGTTCGCTATTTCCCGCCTACAGCTTAATATATTTTGAGTTTCTTTAAAGTACAGGATAGAAAATTTTTCATGGAGGCATAATTTACATGGGTCGTCTAAATGTCTGCATGTGGTATCTTGTCTCATTATTTTCCATTCGACTACCGGCGAATGTCCGCTTTCTTTGAGTTCCCAGTATTTATTCGCTAGTGTTGTTTTTATACGGTGTTTTTTTATTTTTTAACGTGCTTTTGTGGTCATAGTATCGGGTTTTGAAATCTAAGGAAGTCATGCCTATGTAATATTTCTTGTTATTCGGGTTTTCTTTCGCAAATATTGTTGCTTGATAAACTACGCTTTTTGTTAGACATTTATTTTGGCATCAGATCTTGTGGGATTATTCATTCTATATACCCTCACAAGCATATTCGATACTACGGATATCGGCCTATATAGAGATGACGGACTAGCTATAATAAAAAAAACTCCAACAAAGTCAAGGGAGAAAACTTTAAGAAAATCATACACAAAGAAATGAAAAAATTAGGCCTAAAAGCGGACATATAAGCTAACATAAAAATAACAAACTTCCTGGACGTCACGTTAAACTTAGATAAAAACACACATGAACCATACTTAAAAGATAACGCTACTCCAATTTACGTAAACCATAAGTCCAACCACCCACCATCAATTATAAAACATATTCCTAACTCGATCGTAAGTAGAATCAGTAATAACTCAAGCGATGAAAATGCATTTAACAGGTAATACAATATTTACGAAACAGCCCTAAAAAATAGTGGATACAAAAATATCGATATCAAATATAAGCAACAAAACACCAACAACTATAATAAAATTAAAAACAGAAGAAAAAGAACTATAATTTGGTATACGGCCCCATACAATCAAATGTTAAAAACAAAACTTGGCAAGAAATTTCTAGATCTTATTGAAAAACACTTTCCCGCAACCAACCCCTTACACAAAATCTTCAATAAAAATACCTTGAAGTTATCTTACAGTTGCGAAAATTTAGAGATGATAATTAAGGCACATAATAACAAAATACTAAATGAAAACAATGTAAACAACAACAAAATAAACAATAAAAAAAGTAGACACCATGACAGAAATAAAACCAACACTAGCAGAAATAATAATAATAATAATAATAATAATAATAATAATAATAATAATAATAATAATAATAATAATAACAAACCAACTCCGGACAAGAACAACCATACCATAAATAAAAATACTAATAACGAACAAGATAAATGCAATTGTAGACACCGCACACTTTGCCCAGTCCAAAATAAATGTCTAACAAAAAGCGTAGTTTATCAAGCAACAATATTTGCGAAAGAAAACCCGAATAACAAGAAATATTACATAGGCATGACTTCCTTAGATTTCAAAACCCGATACTATGACCACAAAAGCACGTTAAAAAATAAAAAAACACCGTATAAAAACAACACTAGCGAATAAATACTGGGAACTCAAAGAAAGCGGACATTCGCCGGTAGTCGAATGGAAAATAATGAGACAAGATACCACATGCAGACATTTAGACGACCCATGTAAATTATGCCTCCATGAAAAATTTTCTATCCTGTACTTTAAAGAAACTCAAAATCTATTAAACTGTAGGCGGGAAATAGCAAAAAACTGTGTTCACAAAATAAAACTTACTCTAGGATAGCGATACAAAATAGCTTTAAAACTAACAATAACAATAGAAAACAAACAAATAAATAAATTAAATATACATGAATATACATAAACGATCACACACATGTATATATATATATATATATATATATATATATATATATATATGTGTGTGTATGTATATGTGCATTATTGTGTACACATAGGTATATTTATATGTATTAAAAAAAAAAAAGGAGAACGGCCACCTAAAACCACTAACCTAGTTCTAAAACAGATGCTTTGTTTGATAAAATGCATGCCCATTGGCTGACAGGAAGGGGCGCGGTGGATACTAGAAAGCTGATTGGCCAACTAGAAATCCTCAACATATATAAAAACAAGAAGCAACGACAGAATTCGCGCATAAGCCTGACGAATCCTATAGTTGGATGAAACGCAGAATATTCAGTGTAGCTTAATCGCCATATATATTTTATAAATTACTATATATATATATATAT
>NC_136494.1:70775776-70790776 GCF_053919585.1 Euprymna scolopes | reverse complement strand
TGCCTATAATTGTTATTCTTCCTCTAATACATGCCTATAATTTCTATTCTTTCTCTAATACATGACTATAACTATTATTCTTCCTCTAACACATGCCCATAATTGTTATTCTTTCTCTAATACATGCCTATAATTGCTATTTATTCTCTAATACATGTCTATAATTGATACTCTTTCTCTAATACATGCCTATAATTGTCATTCTTTTTCTAATATATACGTATAATTATAATTCTTTCTCTAATACATGCCTATAATTGATATTCTTTCTCTGATACATGACTATAATTGATATACTTTCTCTAATACATGCCTATAATTGATATTCTTTCTTTAATACATGCCTATAATTGTAATTCAGTCTCTAATACATGCTTATAATTGTTATTCTTTCCCTAATATATGACTATAATTGTTATTCTTTCTCTGATACATGCGTATAATTGCTATTCTTTCTCTAATACATGCCTCTAATTGTAATTATTTCTCTAATACATGGCTATAATTGTTATTCTTTCTCTAATACATGCCTATAATTGTTATTCTTTCTCTAATACATGCCTATAATTGTAATTATTTCTCTAATACATGCCTATAATTGTTATTCTTTCTCTGATACATGCCTATAATTGTTATTCTTTCTCTAATACATGCCTATAATTGTAATTATTTCTCTAATACATGGCTATAATTGTTATTCTTTCTCTAATACATGCCTATAAAAGTTATTTATCTCGCTCCCGAAGTGGCATTTTACAAGCTATCACTCTAGAGCAGTAATTTTCAACCAGGATTCCGCGAAATCTTAGGAGTTTGGCAATACACTCCAGGTGTTCAGCAATTTCGAAATTATAACAAGTTACAAATAAACAGAATGTTAAATTCAATTTTGAAAATCTAATTGATTATTATATGCAATAAAAAAACAAAACAAAACAAAACAAAACAAAACAAAGCAAAAAACATCGTTTTAATATACTAAATTTTCCAAATTTGCACGTGGTCATTCAAAGCGTTGCTAGGGAATTTTTACTATCGTTTTTACCCCCATCCTTTTAAAAATCTTTTTGTTTGCTATGATGTAATATCTGAAGTCATCTGCTATGACGTCATTTATGCCGTATACTGCATATATATATATATATATATATATATATATATATATATATATATATATATAATCTGCTGTGACGCTATATATGCCGTATGTGAATAAGCAATATATATGTGTGTGTGTGTATATATATATATATATATATATATATATATATATATATATATATATATATATATATATATATATATATAAAGAGAATAAGAGAGGGAGAAGCAAAGAAGGAGATAGATAAGTAAAACTATAATTAAAATTTCAAATACTTCTATCCACTTGGTTTGTTTTTATAAAACTCATCAGTGTTGCTATACATGATATAGCTGACCTGAATCCGATCCGATGTCCGGACGGCTAACATTTAAGCTGCACGAATGAGAAAAATAAATACCGAATTTATTTGCACGATACATAATATCTTAAGATGACTTAATCTAAGAGGAAATAACTCGTGCGTTACAGTTTTGACAGAAACAATAAGTATTACCCTTCCCCTCCACACACACACACCAACATTCCTCGCCCTTTAAGGCAGTCGATAATTATGATTTCATAACTAAATATTTATATCCACAAACAAGCATTCGTTTTGTTTTTATGAGACTTATAAATGTGGCTACGTATATAACTGTCCCGCATAGATAATTGATTACTATGATTCCCCGGTTTCTTATACGTTAATTTATTTTAATAATTAAATTTCATCAAATATGTTATTTTATTTCAGTATGGGGGAAAAACATATTTTAAATATGTAATAGATTGCAAAAGAAACGATAGAACCTGTTTCTTTTATCAATATTTCTTCTGACATTTAAAGCAGGAGTATACCTTATATATAGTACTATACTCAACTTCATGTGCCATTGTCTAGACATGGGCACTGGAATGTACTATTGAACAGTCAAGAAAAAAAAAAGTTAAAATAAATAATAAATACATTAGTGTTGGGACGATTAATCGGAATCGGGTCCGCGTATCAGAAAAATCAGAAACTTTTGGGGGTATCAAAATCGGTATCAGAATGGGATAAATTTGAGTCTTATTTCCGATTCAAAAACGAATCTATTAATCTATTCATTCACAACACTAAAGGCAACAGAATGGGTTATAAATCTCATTCCTAGATTAAAATGCAATTCTCAGAGTGTAATTTATTTATTTTATTTGTCGATTCCTTAAAATCAAGTAAACGTCCAAGAGAATAGTTAACAAAAGCCCTCATAATGAAGAACGTTTTTCTAAATAGTGGAATTATTTAGAAGCTCATTCTTGGCATGTGACAGGCTTTGTTAACTATTATGTTCCTTTACTATTTTCTCAGTTTGCATATCAATCGTCGATTCCTTTTAATCGCTTCTAAAAATTTCGAACAGCATTAAAGAATTGACAAATAAAATAAATAAATTACACTCTGAGAATTCAAGTTTAATCAGGGAATGAGATTTATAACTCATTCTGTGTGACTTTTAACCGTATGTTGTGAATGAACAAGTTATATTAAATAAATACGAAAAAGCGCAAATAAGCCTTGTTTTGAAAAAAAAAAGAAGAAAAACAAGTCTTGTCTCACAATTTTCAATGAGTTACAAAGAAAACTTTTGAAAAATAATTTAAAAGATGTACTCTTGTATTATGTTTCCATCCCACGTGTACTATTTACGTCTTACAAAATAAATGTGGAACTTTATACAAGAGCGAGGGGGGGGGCTTAAAATCATTTGAACATTTAAAAAAAATCATCAAATCCTAAATCAAATGTTTAGAAATTTTTAAAAGAATCGGAATCAGAATCAGAATCGATGATTGCATCGGAAGAGGGAAACATTTTGGAATCGCACCATCACTAAAATATGTAAAAGGGGAAAATAGTTGCAGAGAATGAGAGAGAGAGAGAGAGAGAGAGAGAGAGAGAGAGAGAGAGAGAGAGAGAGAGAGAAAGAGAGGGAGAGAGAGATAGAGAGAGATACAGATAGAGAGAGAGAGAGATAGAGATAGATAGATAGAAAGATAGATAGAGAGAGAAAGAGAGAGAGATAGAGAGAGATAGAGAGATAGAAAGATAGATAGAGAGAGAGAGATAGAGATAGATAGAGAGATAGATAAAGAGAGATAGAGATATGAAGAGAGATAGAGAGATAGATAGAGAGAGATAGAGAAAGGGAGAGAGAGAGAGTGTGTGTGTGTATGTGTGTAAATAGTAGGATTAATTAATTGTTATAATACACGTCGATCTATTACGAGAACTAATGTCGTTATCCAGATACAATAAACACAGTTACGACTAAGTGGGATGCCAGTTATGGCCACAGAATCGGACACATACTTACTTAAACATACATTCGCTAAAACATTTTTGTTAATTATATCACTACGTTAATTTTGTTTATTACCGGCCTTTACTGCCACAACGCCACTTAATGAAATTACTAATAATGATAGAGATTTCTTAAATATTTATCCTCAATCTGAAAATCGACACTCAAAGTAGACAGGTAAAAATAATAACAGCAAATATATTAACAATTGAATTTTATTTTCAAATAAAATTATATGTTATTGAAAATATTTGCCAGATGAGATTAATAACAACATTGGTGTAAAGAATTTTAAAATGAAATTTTTAAAAAGTTGTTTCTGAAGTTTGTCGATTCAAATGAAACCGGTAAATCTACCGTTTTAATGGTTTTTCTTGAGTTTAATTGTTTCTCTTTTGATCTTTTTACACACACAAACGCATATATACATACACCACAAACACATACACACACATATATTTATATGTGTACATGTGTTTTCGTATGAAGTATTGTTAAATTATGATCCGACAATGTGTATGCAAAAAAAAAAAAAAAAAATTGAAAATAAACAGCAACAAAAAAGCAACAGAAGGGAGACTTATCAGTACAAAAAGAAAGTAGCATAAATTAATTCTTGGATCAGGAATGATCTCTATATATATTCTATAAAAGTGAGAATGCGTGTGTGAGGATACTTCTCAACCTATATACTCAACGAATTTTCGATCTACAGATTGAAATTTAGAATATAGATTATTCAGAGACATGGAAAACTTTTTAATCCGTTTTCATTCGGAGAAAAGGGGCTGCTAACGGGCCCAAATTGCAAAAATTGGTACATGATGGAGGGGTCATCGGATTTTTATCTGTTTGTCAGCTGTTTCATGAATGCGCATGCGTGAATTGTTCACACGACAGATTCTTTATTTTAAGAATAAGTAGGTTTGAAAACAGTTTTCGAAAATCATGGTTATGATACTTGACTAACTGTCCTAAGGTTTTGGTTTCGATCTCAGCTCTCGCACCAGTTTTTATTTTTTTACTTATTAGAAGTGAACTGTTTAGAAAAGAAAATATTTATACTCGCATGCAGATTATGTGAGAATTAAAACATAACATTGATGCGAATTTTAAGTTCGGGCAAAGCTGGATAGCCGGCTAGTTTTTGATAAAACCCTATATTTAAGTGAAATATTGATTCAAATCATGGCCTTGTGTTTATCTATTTGTGTTCATATTAGTCTATCCTTTTTTTTGCTTTTTTCTTTAAGTTTATTGTAATTGTGAATATCCGCAAAAAAAAAAAAAACTCAGTGACAATCAGACATAACATGGACGTTTTCAAGTTCAATGTAAAATTTTTAAAGAGTGGATTTTTTAAAATCTAATTTCTGTCTCGTTTCAATTACTGTTACCATCATTCCCACCCCCATAATTGTACCACTGTCCTCGAGTGGGGTATGGGCCTTAATAATCGGCATCTCAATATATAAATACGACAGTGTTCTAGAGGTGGAAGAGTCAATCCTCAGTACGGATGATATTAAAAATGCGATTACGAACAGATTAAGGCTTCTACCCTGTCATATCTGACGAAACGAAACGCTTACATCCGAAATTCCACACTCATTCCCGAATTCGATAAAAAAAATTTCCCTGAAGGTGGTCTAAGATTACGTTGGCCGAAAGGTTGTGCGATTAACGGTCAAGATTAGAACCGTAGTCGGAATAATCCCCAAAATACAAAATAACAATCCTTTATTTTGGGATTCGGAGCAAGCCTAAAAAGACCCCTTTTTTGGTGATTCATTGATTAAAAAAAAAAAAAAAAAAAAAACAGAAAAAAGAAAAAAAAAGAAAAGAAATCTGAACACATAACATGCCGTTCACAAATTCATCTCACAACTCAATTAGATTTTCCCACCCAGGGACGCCAATAACAACACAGCCCAGAAATCCACGATGTTCGTAACAGGTGCTTGCTGGGAGATGCCCCATGAGGGAGGCGGGTGAGAGGGGTCTACATAAGATAGATAAGGGTCACATGAAACCTTGTCTAAGAGGGGTGAATGGGAACAAGTAAACATATTTTAATGCCGTACAAAACTATTTTATTTTTATTATATTTTATCTTTTTTTCTATACTAGCAGTTCAGCTTGGCTTTGCTCGGGCCCTATATACTATGCGCATATATATATATATATATATATATATATATATATATATATATATATATATATATATATATATTAAAAAAATTAGCGTAGGAGTTGGGTAGAATCTGCAATGGTTAACTCTTTCAACTTTGACCTTTTGGCAGCCAAATTTTCGCACCAAAACTGATTTAAAAGCTTGATGCATGTCTGAATACCCTTTATATAAAATTTCAAATGTTTAGACTGAATAGTTTGCTAAAGATCGCAAAGATCAAATATTTTGAACTTTACCCTCCTGCAGCACAATTTTTCAACCAGAAACCGATTAAAAAGCTAGCCCTATGTCTGAATACATTTTATGTAAAATTTCAAATATTTAGACCAAAAATTGGCTGAGTAATTTGGTAGAGCTCGCAGATGTCAAATTTTTTCAAACTTTGACCCCAATTTTGCCCCCTAACGATTTATTGTTTTAGGCTCAAATCAAATTAAAAGGTTTCATTCATGTCCACGTAATCTACATCTAAAATTTCAAGTGTTTAGATCCAAAATTGACGGAGGAGTTTGGTATAGTTTTCAAAGGTGAAATCGTTGAACTTTGACAGCCACATTTCTGGTTGAAAATGGATTCAAAAGATTTTTCTAAATCTCACTACCCTTTATGTCAAATCTCGAGTCTGTAGACTTAAAATTGAGTAGTTTGGTAGGGTAATGTACACACGCAGACACACACAGAGGCAATTTCACTTTTATAGATATGTAGATTCTGTTTTGAAAGGTTTCGGATACATATAGGTGTGTATTAATAGCATAAGAATTGAGGTCTCGTTTGTCGAACGTTTTGTGAAAATAAACAAAGTATTACCTCATTTTGTCAAAACTAATTATATCTTCGTAATTTAGCTCGGATTCTTTTATGGACCGTAATAAAGTTATTAGCAGTTTCTTAAGAATGAGCTTTATATCATACTAGCAGGCCATCCAGCGGTGCCCGGTCGTAAAATACGCATCAATATTATATTTTAATTAATGCAGAATTCTTATGTATTATAAACAGATATACCGTAAGTATTAAACGTAACGTTAAATTACTTTTAAAACAATGAAGTAAAAAACGGAAAGATGCGAGCATTGTTTTTTTTGTTTGTTTTTTATAAGCAGTTCTCTTTTTGTAAGTAAAAAAAAAAATACTTAAGCTAAGATCGAAACCAAAACCTAAAAATCAGTATATTAAGTAAGATAACCATTAGGCCAACTTGGCAGGATCTTTAAAAAGTCTTTTAAAGGCTATTTATTCTAAACATAAATAATCTGTCACGTAAATCAGTCACGTATGCACATTCTTGAAACAGTTGACAAACAGATAAAAATCCGATGACCCCCAAGTACCAATTCCGTAATTTTTATCCCTTAGTAGCTTTTTTTTTCGAGTAAAAATGGATTAAAAAGTTTTCCACACATCTGAATATTCTATATACCAACGTTCAATTCTGTAAGTTAAAAGTTAATTGAATATATAAATTGAGAATTGTCCTCGCACATTCTTACTTTTACAGCTATACTGGAAGATATACCCGGCGTTGCCCGGTCGTAAAGTACGCATAAATTTTATATTTGAATTAATGCAGAGTTTTTACTTATTGCAAACAGAAATACCGTTGGTATTGAACGTAACGTTAAAAAAAAAAAAAAAGAAACGGGCAGAAACGGAAACACTTGCATGCGAGTATTATGTTTTTTTTTTTAAATACTTCACTTCTCGTAAGTAAAAAATAATACTCAAGCTGAGATCGAAACCAAAACATAAAAACTATGAGTTAAGTACGGTAACCGTTACACCAGTTTGACATTTTTTAAATTGTATTTTCACCCCAAACAAGGTACAGTGTCACTTTGATGTAGAGGACTTTTATCTGGGATATAATTGCAGGGATGCTATATAGGGAGTTAAGTAGCAAGGTGACTATTTACATTACACTTCAATTTCTGCATGTCAGTACAGTCGGGGAAACAGGAACCTGAAAGTGAATTCCAAAGTCTGGCAGTTCTGGGGGAAAAAAAAACTATTCGAGTACTATGTTTTCTGGCATCTGGAGATTTCTATTATGAAGGGGTGGGATTTTGCTGCTTGTCGCGTTTGTCGGGGTATTTACGTCGAGGGGATACAAGGGCTTGTAATTCGTCGGAGCATCTACCATTGCCATTAAAACACGTGTAAAACCGGCAGAGGTATGCAACATTTCGTCGATGGGACAGAGGCATGCCTAGCTGACAGTTCAGGACCAATTTTGTTAGCGACTCTCTTTTGAATCCTGTCCATAAGTGAGAGACTAGTAGAAGGTACACCTAAGTGTGACAACAATACTCCATGCATGGGCGAATGGTGGTCTTGTAGAGGTACAGGATACTTTCAGGCGTAAGTAACTTCCTGGCACGGTAGAGATACCCCTCCCCCTTCCTCCCAGCAGCCGTGGCAATGCCCTCGATGTATCTGTCCCAACTCATGTTCCCTGTGAACGTTTGCGAAGCACCTCATACTTAACATGAGGAAGTTGTCATGTTTTACAATTGCGTATGCGCAGTCGTGAAACAGTTAACAACAGATAAAAAGCCGGTGGCCTTCCACGTACCAATTTTTCAATTTTGACTACTTAAGCAGACTTTTTTCGGATAAAAATGAATTAAAAAGTTTTCTACATATCTGAATATCCTATATACCAAATTTCATGTCTGTAGATGAAAAATTCGTTGAATATATAAATTAAGAAATGTCATTACACACACGCACGCACATTCTCACTTATATATATATATATATATATATATATATATATATATATATATATATATATATATATATAGAGAGAGAGAGAGAGAGAGAGATTGTAAACGAGTAACGACAAGTAATGTGAACTATGAGTGCAATAATATGCTAACAGGTAATTGGAAGGTACGCAAGTATTATATACAGTTTTTTTGATAGCCAGAATAACACGATCGTCTCTTACGTGTTGAACGTAGTTGTCGTGTTGTGACGTCACGATTTCGGACTTAAACTGCACAAACGATATTCGCATTCTTTTCATAGTATTTCAGGGACTGACAAGATTTAGAAATCGGTTCATATTTGTAATTACATAAGCAGAAAATACATTCAATAATAATAATAATAATAATAATAATAATAATAATAATAACAACAACAACAACAACAACAACAACAACAATAATAATAATAATAATAATAATAATATATACATACGCACATATGTAATGATAAAATAATGAATATCTATTAATTTTAAGCTCCCAATAAAACTAAACCGATGTATTATCCTCCACAAATGGAGTTTTAAATTTGAGAAAATATCTTTGCAGTTAACGTGTGTTTTTACGGTAATCGTGTAAATATAACAAACTTAGTTAAATATTTAGAGTTTTTTTTTTTTACATAGGCATCACCACTTATCAAGGCCGATAGGCCACTGAAGGATAGGGTTAAAGAGTGTACAGCAGTCAAAAGGACAAAATAATAATTGATAGTAATGGAAGTTCGGTAAATTTGTTAACTTAAGTGGAACGGCTCATCAGAAACTTGTTTACGTTGGACTTGAAGACAACCATATTATAGACAGCTGGAAAGCAGGAAAACGGAAGACAATTCCACAGGCGTGCAGTTCTAAGAAAGAAGCTTTGATCATGGAATCTATGTTTAGGTTTAGACACAGATAAAGAGTGGGGGGAATTATTGATAGTGTTTTCAGCTAGACGGGTGTTTCTTGTGAAAGTTTGGCGAGGGGGGACCATAGATTGAAGCTCAGTCGAACACTTTCCATGAAAATAACGATAAAGCAGAGAAAAACTTGCAACATTTCTTCTGTGAGATAGAGGTTGCAGGGAAGAGAAAAGGACATCTCCCACCAGGCCACGAAGTCTATTTGAACCCTATCAAGGCAGGACAAGTCTTTTCTAGCAGCTCTTGCCCATATGTGGCAACAGTATTCCATACTTGAAAGTATCTGGCTCTTATATAGATAGAGAATTCCATCAGCCGTGAGATATCTACTGGATCGATAGAAGGATCCCACCATTTTTCCAGCGGCCTTGGCAACAGATTTGATGTACGTATTCCATTTAAGATCAGGAGTAAAGGTCAAGCCCAGAAGCCTGTCAAAGCTTGAGGCCTCCCTAAGAGGAGAGCCATTCATTTTAATTGATGCAAGTAGAAGCTTGGTTTTAGATTTTATAAAGAATCGTTATCGGAATCTTTAATTGTATCAGAATCGGGAATTTAGCAATTGCATCGAGATCGGGAACAATATTGGAACCGCCCCCTCACTAATATATATATATATATATATATATATATATATATATATATATATATATATATATATATATATATCCCAGAAGTGAAGATGTTATAGTGGGGAGAATCACTGCATAGAAAAAATTAATATATATACGACAAGTTACTGAGAAACCATCTTTCTGTTATTTGCTGTAGAATTGGAAGCACTTTATGAGCATATCACAATTATATATATATATATATATATATATATATATATATATATATATATAAGTCCTCGCGCTTAAGAGCAGGACACAAAATGTTTTAAATAATAATAATAATAATAGAATAACAATTAAAAAGACTTTCGCTGGCGAGGACTACTATTGAGCGTAACCAGTTATGCACTCCTTTTGAAATTTTCATTTCTATTTTTCTCGTTATCTACTGAATATTTTTAAATTGTAAAGATTTCCTATCATAAAAGAAGTTTTTAAACATTTAATCTAAAAAAGTTATTTTAAAGTTTTTGTTAAAAAATTCAGATTTTCTCATTATTCAGACATGTATGACAAGGAGGGAGAAAAGAGTTGTGGTGTGAGGAGAAATACAAACTGAAACAGAGAGAATATTCAGACCTGTAATAATACAAAGAGGGGGTTGCAAAAATGAGCTGTGGTGTGAGGAGAAATACAAACTGAAATAGAGAGTAGGAGAGATTTTTTATCAATACATGCAAAACCACATTCATTTTTTTTAAATCCAAATTAATAAATTTAATAAAATATAATCTTAAAAAGATACGATACAAATTTGAAAAGTATTTCATCCAAGGCATGAAAATTGTTAAACAAATGTTTTTACAATAGGCTTTAAAAATAAAGGTACAAGATTCAATTTGAAATTTATTTATCTTCAAAGTGTACTTTTATAAATTTTACGAACTAAGGTATTAAATTTTTATACCTTACTTTGTAAAATTTATAAAAGTGCACTTTGATGATAAATCAATTTCAAATTGAATTATGTACCTTTATTTTTTTAAAGCCTATAGTAAAAACATTTTGTTTAACAATTTTCATGACTTGGATGAAATACTTTTCTAACTTGTATGTGTATATATATATATATATATATATATATATATATATATATATATGTGTGTGTGTGTGTGTGTGTGTGTGTGTGTGTATATGTGTGTGTGTATGTTTATATATATATGTATATATATATGTTTATATATATATGTATATATATATGAAAATATCTATGGCAATTAAGCTACACAGAATAGTCCGCGTTAAGCCTGACGAATTCTCACGAGAATGAAACGCGGAATATTCTGTATAGCTTAATTGCCATATATATTTTAAAACTTACTATATATATATATATATATATATATATATATATTTAATTTCAAGTAAAAAATAAGGTAGTGGCGACAGCAACAATGCCAACGTTTCGGTCAAATAATAACCTCATCGAGTGATTAAAAGTTCCTATTTAATAGTGAATAAAAATTCTTCACGAGTTCAAGGTGTGTTTCCTCCATTAAATAGGTCACCCGATGAGGCAATTATTATATTGTCGTGATTATGTAAATTGTTCACTTGAAATTAAATAAATTAAATACATAAAGGTACATATTGCCCTTTTTATTGTTATTTTTATTGTTAAATTCATTGGTTTTGTTGCTGGATTAGTATCTGTTGACTGGTGTTAATAGTGACAACCTGTACTGACGATTCCCGAAAAGATGAAACACTAGTGTCTGTAGAGATTTAATAATTATTATAGTAAATATGTATGTATGCCCTTTTATAAAGCGCGTTTCTTATCTTTGAGCATTTTCAGTTGAAACAAAAAGTTGGTCAATTTAGCTCTAATGCGGAGATCATTATGTAATGATTAGATCACTCTGACAGACATTAAAAGCATTTAAAAAATAAACGTTTAAATTTCAACAATATTTCTCGCGGTTAACGGTAGCCGAATGGATTGGCTTCTGTTGCATCGACTGATGTTAATCGTGACACCCTGCACTGATGATTCCCGAAAGGATGAAACACTAGTGTCTGTAGGTATTTAATAATTATTATAGTAAATAATGATATATATATATATATATATATATATATATATATATATATATATATATATATATATATATAAAGAGAGAGAGGAAGAGTGAGATGGGGACAGATAGATACATAGATATTTAGATAGCAGACACACAGATAAATATATATATACATATATATAGACATATATATATAGATAGATAGATGGATAGATAGATAGGCATAGACAGATAGATAGAGAGACAGACAGACAGATAGATAGAAAGACAGACAGACAGATAGATAGATTGATAGATAGATCGATGAATAGATAGAAAGATAGATAGATAGATAGATAGATAGATAGATAGATAGATAGATTCGGATTGGCATTGGACTCTATTGTACGCATGAATTTTACTGTTTATTTTTACTCTTTCATAACTTGCATCTATGACTATTTGCAATATACACGATGTTTTTTCAATCAAATTTATACTTTCTTTGAAACGCCTTTAATTTAAACAGGTGGTAAACTTTATTTTGCTTGTGATCTTTTAAATTTGTTAATTTATACTAATCGATGATATCATTATTAATTATTTTTTACACTCTGATTCTAATGGTATATCTTTGAAAATCCACTTATTAAGGGCCATTTATATATATGTGTGTGTGTGTGTATATATATATATATATATATATATGTATATATATATTCATTCCATGAACATTTTATTATTTAGTAAAGTTTTAAACTTTTCTAATTGTATTTTTATCATTTCAATGTTCATAATATTAATTTTATACCTACAATATTGAGACTGTCGTCATCAAGATAATATAAAATATTTATTTTTGAGTGTGCCCCTCATATATATATATATATATATATATATATATATATATATATATATATATAGCTTAGTGCGTTAGAAAAAAAAATGAGCTCAATTCTATAAGAGAAGGCTTATAAATAATGGACAATACAAAGCTCAACAAGTATCATTGGAGCTTATATAGAAGAACAATAGGAATGGGAAATGAACTCACAAAAACTATATATTGGTAAATATAGATTGGTTCATTTATTCAATAAGGGAATACAAACAATTAGTTGGGGGATAGAAGGGACTCTTTATGCCAAGTTCCAAATGAATCCCACGCTAGACGCCACATCCCCACTATGTTACCTAGCATCTTCTCTACTCTTCTGATGAGAAGCATTAGGCTTCGAAATGCCTTGGCATAAAGAATCCCTATATATATATAATATATATATATATCCTAGTATAAACGAAATAACTAGAGTGATGAAATATTCCTGTATTCACAGTACAAACAATATAAAATCATAGACCAACATCAGTAATTTTATTTTCATGTACAATAATTATCTTTTCTGATCTCATAAAGAAAATGTCAAACATGGCTATTTATTTATAGTAAAAGATTTCTTTCCGAATTCATTCGAGACGGCGGGTTTGGCTAAATATTTTACTCCCATCTTTTCAACACTTAAAATACCTTCATCATGAAACTTAGTTTTTTTCTACTCACTAACATTTCCCCCCTGGGATGCAATTACTAATATTTGTGTATAAATATTCAAATAAATATATAATTCATTTCATTTTAGATGAAGTATATGTATACACATACATACATGCATGCATATATTATCTATATATATAGCTATATTAATATTTTCATTTACACAGACATGTGCAAACGCCATCACGCTGATATGAGAATATGTTGAACTGTAGCTATTAAAAATTAAGATCTCATCAGGCGAAAGTCTCTCATATTTTTTAAAATACAAAAATTGTAACAGTTATCTATTTATTTATAACAACTTCTCTCTTTATCTCTCTCTCTTTATATATATATATATATATATATATATATATATATATATATATATATATATGACTGTTCATATTTGACTTTTAATAGAAGAATCCTAGTGATCGTGTCAATTAAAAAAAATCACTTCAAATGGCGAAGACAAAGAGAAACGTCGCAGCAACAATGAGCTTAAAAGCAGCTTAACATATCCAGTTTTAAGACAACAAAGCATCTCTAATCGTAATTGTTGGTGTTCCTGGTTATACAACGTAACATTTCTTCCATATGCCTCGGCATCCTCCGAATGATCGTCAGGAGCTCATTAATCGCTACCTTTATCCAACTGAGAAATCGGTCGCAGGTTGAAATGTGATGAGAAAACGGTAAAATGACTGTACAAAAGCACGAAAACATCGGCAGTGTTCGTGATACCCCTAAATCTGGTCGTCCTAGAAGGACGTCTTACAGAAGAATGCTACCAAGATCCGCAGTCCCAGAAAAAATTTGAAACTGCTCCCCAAATCCAACAACAGTGTTAAAAAGTGTTTTCTTTCTGCAGTAAAGAACCGATTGAAGGAATTTAATTTGCGAGGCTGTGTTGCTAGACGCAAGCCAATTATTTCTGTAAAGAACAGAAAGCGCCGTCTAGACTTCGTCAGATTCAATAAAGATCATGACTCTTCATATTTGTCGAAAATGATTTTTAGCGATGAAAACAAGTTCAATAAGTTAGGAAGTAGGTCTGTCGAAGGAAGGACGAAAAATTTAATCCTAGTTGCACAGTTTCAACGCTGCAATATGGTGTAGGACTAGTTTTGACGTGGGACGTTATTAATACCAATGGCCCAGGGTTTATAGATCGTTTGCAAGGTCGAATTAATTCGACCAAGTACATTAATATGTTGACTGAACATTTTCTTCCTTACTTTGGCCCAAATTTGGATGATAATCACATTTTTATGCAGGATAATGATCCCATTCACACAGCTGGCAATGTCAAAATGTTCCTTGAAGAACATGATATTCCGTGTTTGGATTCGTCTGCACAATCTCTAGACCTCAATCCTATAGAAAACGTATGATATTACATCAAGCAACAGCTATGCAATGATACAATTTCAAATTTGGAAGAACTTTCGACAAAAATTAAAGTGAAGTGGGATGCCCTTTTCACCAGAGTATTGTCGCAAACTAATCCAAGGAGTGCCCAAAAGATGAAAGGTT
>NC_136494.1:70653276-70770776 GCF_053919585.1 Euprymna scolopes | reverse complement strand
TAAAAACAAAAAACTTATACAATAATGAACCCTCTTAACAACTTTAGTTTTTATTATAAAATAAAACACATTGTTTAATTATTTAAGATTTAAAGAAATAGTTCTTCTCTAGTTCGACATTTTCATTGAATTTTGTTTCATTAATTAAACAAATATTTAAACCTTTTAATAATTATTAGATATGGTATTGTTTTCTATATATATAAAAGCGAAAATGTATGTATGTATGTGTGTTCGCTTTTTCTGTATGTCAACAAAAAGCTTTTTTCAGAGAAGCGGTCGCTCGCTTCACAACTTTAAAAAACTTTTTATATCACATATAAATCGTAATATCTCACAGTTAACAACGAAGCTCGCCCGTCTATTTAATTTGCTCGATTTCGGGAAGATAAATATTCAATATTTGTCGCTCGCCGCATGTGGGTTAGTCTTTTTCCTATAACATCTTGGCGGTGGGAAAAAAAAAAAAAAAAAAAGCGTTCAGCAGTAAATGAATACTATTCCGCAGTCAAACTTGACCTCATTAACTCATTAAAACGGGCACCTGCTAAATCGAACTAATTAAATAAATTCAAACGTGTATCCGTTAGCATCTCGCGTTGGGGCAATGGTTAACATCGAACTTTTTTTTTCACACTTTAATTTACAACTTTGCCTCAAGGGTTCGGGTTCGATCCTCATACTTACTTTTTTTTTACCCTCCCCTAAACACCCGGGCAACGCCGGGTACCCCTCGCTAGTAATTCATAAAAAACTGTTTTTTTCTATATCAGGAAATAATTAAGTATAATATTATCTCCTACAATTTATGATTAAATTATTTATTATTAGTTTTTTTGAAATACATTAAAGACAGAAATGTACTGGGAATTCTATTGGCATTTGTTTGTTATTGAATTTTAATAAAGAGATCTACCACACTGCTACATGATCATAATACTTCGAGATCAGAGTAAGATCAGAACAGTTAAACAATTTGATGCAATTGTGTCAGCAGATATACCTGAACCTGAAGATCCAGAGCTTTGTGATTTAGTTAAGTCTTTAATGGTGCATGGTCTAATCTCATTGTAATTGTTTGATTATGTTATAAGAAATATCTTACTGATGTGTGTGTGTGTGTCTGTTTTTTTTTTTTTAATTTTCAACTACCGTGGAATTTCCAGGGGTTTAGCTAGTCATTATTATTATTATTATTATTATTATTATTATTATTATTATTATTAGAATTAAAATAATAATATTGTTGTTGTTGTTTTGTTGTTGTTATTGTTGTTGCTGTTTTTTTTTTATAACGATTACTTCATAATAGTTTCAACTTTAGGATACCTTTAGTTAGATTTTTTCCTTGAACATCATGTCAATTCTTTTGACTTTAGACAATCAAGCTGTACATTAAGAATTTCGCTATTCATAGCAGGCTAGTTTTTTTTACAACATTGAAAAATAAATTGTTCCGTAAAGTTGATTAAGCCATTTATGGTGGCTTTTCATTATGGCACCAAACGTTCCAATTACAATGCGACTCATTTACATAGTCTAACTGATTCCTGAGTCAGATCTTGATATTTATTTTTTTTCATGTTCTTTCTCTTGAACTCTGGTATCGAAAGAACAATTCTTGTTAGTGTTTTAGCAAGTTCTCTTGTTTTTGTTTCGAAATATTGTCAGGTTTGGAATGTTCACGGACCTTAACAGTTTGTTTGCGCATGTCCCAAAGAATTTTGACATTGTCCTTCTGGTTTATGCTCATACCTTTTCTTATTGTAGTCTAATTCATAGAGTTTGCACGTACTCGAATGTAGGAGTCCCCATTTTTCAATCGATGCTGAGCTATTATAGGGCATTCTGATATGATATGCGCTAATATTTATTCTCTCTCATTACACAATGAGAACGTCGGTGATTCTGCAGTTTTGTCGGTGTAGTGTTTTATGCTTTAGTTTTGCAAATTGTTTCCGTCTAAATTACCATAGAAACTTTCAGATAATTTGCTAGTGAAAAGCTCCTACATAACTGAGAGGCAAGTGATTATTCTGAAGTTTGTCACTTCACCCCCTTTTATCTTATCTTTCATGATCAAGATTGTCGCGCGCTTTGTCAGCTACTCAGGTAAAGCTACCTGTCGTCAAATAGTCATTTAGCATGGTTGCAAGAAATGGGTGAAAAGCTGGAAGATTGTTAAACCAGCATCCAAGGACTCTGTTCAACTTTGGACTATATCAAAACAATGTTAATTCATTGCCCGGACAGCAGCAGCCGTATAGCGCAACGGTTAGAAGCTCCGACTGTCATTTGGGCGATCAGGTTTCGATCCTGGCTTGAGGTAGTTGCTTGTCTAGCCGCACTGATGAGCTGTGAAATAGCGAAGCAGTACATGGATGACTATATATATATATATATATATATACATACACATATATATATATATATATAAGAGCAAACAGTTAATAAAACATGTTTCTTTAATATTTATAATATACTTTAGTTTTACCATCTTAGATCATTTTGTTAAATTTAATTGTAATTTATATATATATATATATATATATATATGTATGTATGTGTGTGTGTGTGTGTGTGTGTGTCTGTGTGTGTGTGTGTGTGTGTGTAATTTTGTTTTTGCGATACGCGTTGAATGAATTCAATTATTTACGAAAGTGCATTTTTACCTAAATGCGAGTTGGGAATAATTTTCCCTTTAACCAATTTGGTACCCCCATATGGGAAGCGACATATATATTGTTTTTAAAATATAATTATCCACTAGCATGTGTTTCGTCAGCTTTTATAACCTTTCGAAAGCTTTTATAACCTTGACTTTCGGCATCTCAACGATGACTTATGTTCATTTGTCTCTCTATTGTGGAGGACACCTCTCTCAATATTTTTGATCTTTGATGATGATGATGATGATGATGATGATGATGATGATGATAATAATAATAATAATAATAATAATAACTGAAACTGCATGTCTATGAGTTCTCCATCCCCTCACACATCCCTTCGTATTGCCCCATCACCGCTCCCTCGAAAAAGTGATGCCAAATAGTCGAGAAGGGTCAAGGAGGATGGAAAGACTGAGGAGAGAGCGCAAACTAGACAAATGCGAAGAGAACTGGGATTTTGAGGAGGTTTATGCCACTCAAATTCCAGCCGAAACGAATAGCCGCTGCCAGCGAGAAATCAATGGCGGGAGCCTGTTGCGATAATGCAAATTTATTTGAAATGTTATCGAAAGAGGTGGGGAGTACTGGAAATCTGGGGAGACTTCTTGTCACTTAGCTTCCAGGGAACACCGCAGATTGTTTTCAAGAAGAGATCTTTGATGACCTGTGTGAAATCTTGTGAGCTAATAATAATAATTGTTGTTATTATTATCATCATTATTATTTTAGAAATCGTACTTACTTTCACTGCTACTCAATGTAAGATTCCATATATTACAGTATTGCGGAAAAATCCACTCTTGCATTTTGCTTTTTTAAATCTGAAAAAAAAAAAATGGTCTATCGAATACATTTTACAATAAAATAAAATGATTTAATATTCTGTGGGGTTTAATTATTTGATTCATATTTCTTCGTTTTGCATTTTATTTCTCATTATTTATTATTGGTATTTTTGTATTTATTTATCCATTTGTTTGCAAATACATGTTTTATTTTTTTAATTAATTACATTTTGAATAGCATTATATATATATATATATATATATATATATATATATATATATATATATGTGTGTGTGTGTGTGTGTGTGTGTGTGTGTTTGTATATTTGTGTTTGTGAATGCGTATGTTTGTTCGTGTGGATATTCGGTGTGAGTGTTTCGTACCCAAGTATATTCGTATATTTCTTTTGCGGCTATTCACTACAAGGAATTTTTCAAGTATCTAATAATCCCAACGTTACCCTACCGTCTATAAATAATTTTTTGTCTACCCGAGGTTATGCTGTCTGGCATCTACCCCTCGGGAATCAATTAACGCCCCTAGCTTTCTTCAATACTCTCGCCAATTCCAACAATGCCGTCCACCGTATAACTTTCATTCTCCCAGTTAGATTTCCCGTGCCACGAAAATAAATAAATAAATAAATATTCTGCCCGTAACCAGGGGAAGTGAAGGGAGTGTTATAAAACACCCCATAACATAACTTATCATCCCTGTTTACATTTGAACTTCTTTTCATTTTCATTTGTCTTTTTATTATCCTGTATTGCTTATTTTCTTTTTTTTGTGTGTCATTTCGTTTGCCCTTAAAAACGAAATACGAAAATAAGATATCCACACACACACACACACACACACACACACACACACACACACACACACACACACACACATCAAATTATATATATATATATATATATATATATATGTGTATGTGTGTGTATGTGTGTGTGTACATTTTCCTTAAAACAAATAGACGTTTATAATGTACTAGACTACCCGTGACCCGTTGGGTCAGTATGTTATATTAGCTATGGAATTCATGTATGAGCGTGACACTTGTGACGTAAAGAAAATAAATATAGCTTTTCTTGCACTTTTGGCGAAGATCAAAATGTATTAACTTTCCGGCAGATACTGCAAGCAAAGACCCTATGTGGGGGCGACCCCACAGATAAGACCTTGGTCAATGTAGGGGCAACCCTTCATACCAATTGTCACTATCCAGCTCCCCTACTCCCCGGGGAGTTGGTCCCCATTTCCCCTTCACTCCTCACTTTAAAAATCGGCCTTGTGCCTAATTTGCTCGGTGGGGGAGCAAATAAATATCACCCTTTTCTTGGCCTTTTGGCCATGATCAAAGTGTAGTATCTCTTCCGGCAGACACTGCAAGCAACGACAATATGTGGCCTTCGGGTCAAGATCAAAGTGTAGTATCTGTTCTTCAGATGCTGCACTTCAATTTCTTGTTCTCTCTCGGTGGAGAAATCCTTCACGACTGAGACAATTTTTATTTTTGTTCCTTTTCTCCACGTTAAAAAACGACCCTGGTGTCTAACTCTGTCCCGTGGGGAGGCATTGTAAATAGGGACAATATATGGGGGCGTCACCACATACAAGTCCTTGGTCAATGTAGGAGCAACCCTTCATACCAATTTTCACTATCCAGCTCCCCTACTCCCCGGTGAGCTTGTCCCCATTTTCCCTTCACTCCTCACATAAAAAATCGGCCTTGTGCCTAATTTGCTCAGTGGGGGAGCAAATAAATACCAACCCCACATTATAGACCTTGGTCAATGTAGGGGCAACACTTCATACAAATTGCTACTATACAGCTCCCCTACTCACCGGGAAGTTGGTCCCCTTCTCTCCTCATATTAAAAATCGGCCTTGTGCCTAATTTGCTCGGTGGGGGATCAAATAAATACCCTTTTCTTGGCATTTTCGCCAAGATCAAAGTGTAGTATCTGTTCCGGCAGATACTGCAAGCTATGACTAGCAAAGACCAGATGTGGGGGCAACCCCACATGCCTGACCTTTAACCAGCTCCCATTTCCCACCTCTCGGGAGCTGGTCCCCTTTTCCCCTTCCCCCTCCCTTCACTCCTCACATTAAAAATCGGCCTTGTGCCTAATTTGCTCAGTGGGGGAGCAAATAAATACCATCTGTTCCGGCAGATACTGCAAGCTATGACTAGCTATGACTAGCAAAGACCAGATGTGGGGGCAACCCCACATGCCTGACCTTTAACCAGCTCCCATTTCCCACCTCTCGGGAGCTGGTCCCCCCCTTTCCCTTCCCCCTCCCTTCACTCCTCACATTAAAAATTGGCCTTGTGCCTAATTTGCTCGGTGGGGGAGCAAATAAATACCATCTGTTCCGGCAGATGCTGCACTTAAGATAATTTGTACCAGTCAATGGAGGGGAAACCCTCTATACTGGGACAATTATTATTTTTGGTAACCAGAGTGCCCCCTTTTTGCCTACTTTTAGGGGAGCTGGTTTTTACCTCACATTAAAAACGGCCTTGTGCCTAATTTGCTCAGTGGGGGAGCAAATAAATACCATCTGTTCCGGCAGATACTACAAGCAAAGACCATATGTGGGGGCGACCCCACATATAAGACCTTGGTCAATGTAGGGGCAACCCTTCATACCAATTGTCACTATCCAGCTCCCTTACTCCCCGGGGAGTTGGTCCCCATTTCCCCTTAACTCCTCACATTAAAAATTGGCCTTGTGCCTAATTTGCTAGATGGAGGAGCAAATAAATACCATCTGTTCTTACTACATGCTGTACTTATGTTTGTAACTTCGTGATATAAAGTGGGGGATCACTTTTCTGTATTAATTTATGTAAAATGATCACCCACTTAACAACCAGTCAGTCTCAAAACCATTCAAGTCATTCTCCAGATCATTCAAGTTGTTTTTGAAGGATTCCAGTTATTTTTTAAGCATTCAGGTCATTCAATTCATCCTTAAGTTCATTGAAGTCATTCTAAGTCATTTACTTTTTATTTATTTTAGTCAGTTCAGCACATTTTTCGATCATTTTAGCTTATCTTTAAGAATGTTATGTCAATCCTACATTCACGCATTCATCCATTACACGAGAGCACGCGACTAATGGCTATCGGCCTTGTTAATACAAAATTTGATTTGCTTTGAGCTTTATTGGAATTTATAAAACTTTGGCAGTGAGTCAAAATATATATAAGATAGTACGAATTAGTTTTTTTTTTTTTTCTAAAGCCTCAACTAAAATCTCCGACCACCATCCTATACCTGAAGGTTTGTGCTGTTGACATGTTGCAGAGTGTTTTATGTATATTTACGTTTCCCAGTTTCGTTTTCTTCTTTGTTACTGGTAAATTAGGTGCTTCTGTATTTACCGATTAGCGATTTCAACGAAGTTGGCTCGTAGTAGTTCGACAGCTGACGGAAATAACCGGAAAATATAGACCGAGCGTTTCACAATTTCTATTTATTTATTTACAAATATGCTGTCCATTTGTAGCTAATACGGAATGATGAAGGCTACATTTTTTATGAATTGGAAGAAAGAAATAATTAATTTTAATCAAGCAGGTTAGGGTTTAGAGTTAGGGGTTAGGGTTAGGTACATGTTTGTAATTTTATTTATAGTATTTCCATGTATTTCCTGTTTGTCATAATTTTCTCGGCCGCTTCCGGTTATTCATTTCAGCTGCTGAGCACACCCGAGAAACTTCGTGGAAACCGCGGGTCGGTAAATGCAAAAGTACCGTAATTTCAATTTTAGAACTAATAAACTAGTAAACAACAAATAACATCGTTATTTTCTTCTGTTTTTTTTTTTAGTTTATTTGTTAGTTTATTTGTTTCCGTAATGAGATCATAACCAACTTTCTAATGGTTGTTTTTGTTTTACGGCATACCAACCCTTTCCGGATTATTTAATGCCGAATCCAAATATTTTGAAGAAAAAATTTTTAATTGAATATATTTGTTGTTTTCAAGTCGGTTTCTATTTAACCCATAGTTAGGACCCTAACAGGTACTACCACTCCGGGTCAGAGTGGACCTGGGAGCAATGGTAATTAAAGGATGGCTCTACAAAAGCTGGGGCCTCACCACTAGATATAGTTTAAGGTCATATCCAGGACCTTAACTTTCTAAACTTTACGTTCTCTTTATATTTATTCTGGCAGCGTCAACAGTTCAGTTCGTAACAAAATACTGGCTATTATTATTTATAGAATTATGTTTTCTTGTTATAGGACCATTGTTCCAAGTATGAATAGTTCAATATATTTAAAACAGATATCATTTTTTTCCTTCCAAGTAGAGGGCTCGTTAACTCAGATAGTAAGACAACCGTTGGAGTTTGTTCCGATTAGAAGTAACCTGGCCTTAAGGTTTCCACTCTCAT
This sequence comes from Euprymna scolopes, assembly GCF_053919585.1. NCBI lineage: Eukaryota > Metazoa > Mollusca > Cephalopoda > Sepiida > Sepiolidae > Euprymna > Euprymna scolopes. Next base: position 70,762,904 of record NC_136494.1, on the reverse strand, counting down.
GGGTTTATCATTGCCGTAGTGAAACTATATATACCTAATATATAAACGGATATATGCCTGTTGTTTGGTCTGTTTATCTGTCCATCACCATATTTTTAAACTCTATCTCCTCCGAAACAAAATGTCTCAGAACGGTGCTAGGCGCCTCAAATGGTTGGATTTTTTGTGGACCGTTCCTTTTTGGGGTTTTAGCCAGTTAAAATTGTGTTTTTAAAGTAAAAATGGGTAAAAATTGAAAAAGGCGTTAAATATTTTATACATTCATCTTAGTTTATTTTTAATTTTTAATTTTTGATTTTTAATCGGTTCATATGCGTGGCATGTTGGTACAGTTACGCAATCAACTTTGAATGCTAAATGCACAATTTTTTAGTTTTGAAATCACGACCCTCAAATAATCTATACGAAATCTAGACAAATTAAAATATCATATTTAAACGTACTTTACGCCCGGGCAAAGCCCCCCTTCCCCGCTAGTATATATATATATATATATATATATATGTATGTTTATTTTTATAGTTTAGTAGGTAGACACTAAGCTCAAAATTTCGTGGTAAATGTCAGATTCACGTCGAGTTGTTTTGTAATTTTCCATGATAATAAATCTTTTAGCGCAATCTGATTTGCGTCAACCCGATGAATGTCACTTGATTTTCCTCCTCCTCCCCCTCTCTCTCAGTAGCTATATATATGTATAAATATTTGTATATATATATATATATATATATATATATATATATATATATATATATATATATATATATATAATACCCCCGTTCTTATTTTCTATCTCTCCGTGTGTGTGTGTGTGTGTATATATATATATATATATATATATATATATATATATATATATATATATATATATATATATCCTTAAAATTTAGGTTTTTGTGAACTAATATTCATATTAAAAACCCCTTTTCCTATTTAATAAAAAAAATACAACTTTGTTATATATGAGCCGTGGAATTGCATTCATCTGCAAAAGATCTAGTTTATTTGCATATTTTTTGAAACATTCATTTTACCTAATTCCCTATTTGTTTCTGTTGTAGTATAGAATGATCGTCTGCAGTTATCTAATGCGTGTAATTATATTCACACATATATTCTACATGATTTATACTTGCGTAATATTTGCGTAAAAGGTTATAGTAAATACAAATCACTTTCTATATTAATATATGTATGCGTATATATATTTGTTTTAAAAAATGTTGCCTACCAAACTCCTCTGTCAGTTTTTGATCTATAGACATGAAAATTAATATACAGAGTATTCAGAATCATGCGAAACTTTATATTTGGGTTTAGCCGTGGGAAATCGGCGCAAAAGTGTGAAAATTATAAAAATGAAATTTGCCAGGTGAACATCGAACGACGACATTACAAATATGCATGTGTAAGATATTAGCTATTGGTTCATGTTTTAATTTTTAGCCTGGCAGCAAACATGTCTTCATAGCTCAGGCATTTACGTCAAATTGAAAAAGTAAATCGTAAGCTAAACGTTTTGGTTTCGATTCTCGGTGGTGGCGTACGAATGATTTTGTTAACTATTTCAGTGAATCTCTCTTGTAGTTTCTTGGACAAGAATTCATCTAGTCTGGTGGAGTATCCAGCTTAGTGCTGTTACTATAGGCAACATCACTTGGAAAAGCTGCACCATTCCTCGTGTCACTATCTGTTTGGTTACTATATCGAATAAATCTTATTTGAGCCACGGATACTATGTGATTCAGAATATTTAGTCTGAGTTTACGTATAGGTAAATATATCCTCATGCCAGGTTGTCCTTTCAAACACCTGTACAAAGAGGCCTTAGACACTCGAAAGATATTCACGTTCTCTCATATGTGGTGTGTGCATATAAATTATCGATTTATTGTGTCTATCTACATATCTATTTCAATATTCTAAAATCGATATCTTTGCCTATTATCTATATAACTAGCCTGGGTGCCTGGCGTTGCCTGAGTGTTTGGAAGTCTGTATTGAGCAGAAATAATTAAAAAAGTGGTAGTAGGCAGTCAGGCTCGAACCCGTACCGCGAAGGAGTAAAAGAACGTAAAAACATAACGTGATGTCTTGCTGTTGAAGAAGTAGCGAAGGTTTTAATTAAGGCTAGTCAATCGAAAAGAGGGGATAACTTTCGAAAATATCGGCGAAAGAAATCAATCCCTTCCTGTAGAAAAGTGCCCAGTTAATGGCGAAGAAATTAATGTTCTTAGCCAATTTTTCGATATTTGTCGTCCGAAGGGTCGATATTACAAAAGGATAGCGATCTCGTGAAAATCCGTCGCCTCTGTTGAAAGTTGTAGGCACAAACATACATACATTTAAATAGACAGCTCAGACTTATATTATAGATAATACGCTAAGGTTATTTCATGCTTTAACTTACGTTATCACTTTTTACATATTCTGGGTTTCACTTTTATTTAAAAAAAATAATATAGTTTAAATATTTTAATTAGACATACATTCTAATTAATCAAACCATCTCTCGCTTCACTACAATAAATTACTCTCGTTATTTTCCACCGTATGCCCATTCATCCACTTTCTAATACTTTTTGATGTCTTCGAGTAATCAAAGAAAAAGCTACACTATTTTCATAGCCTCGCTGTCTAATTTACATACGTGTGTCTTTATAACCACAAACAGATAGACAAATTAGATAACAAAACAAGCCTCTCTAATTCTATATAAAAATGATAAAGAATAATACTAACTAACGGGACCTGTAGAAATTCCGCAACGGCATCTTTCATAGGTAATATATATTTCTACTGGTTTTTTTGTGGACGTTTAGGGTGAATGGAGATCCCACGATATCATTGTAGCCCTTTTGTTAAAACTGTAAAAGTATTTATCTAAGTAATCTGATTAATGTAGTGTCAGAATATATTTGGGTATTACGGTTTATCTCCAACATTCTTATAGGATGGGTACGACATATTTCCATTATATGAACGCCCAGCACATACGGAAAACCTTCTTATCATTATAATATCTTTAGACAGAACAGCTCATCGCCAGAAGACCAAGAAGGTATATTTTACATTCCGTCTTCGATGATCTGGTGATCCTATTTATTAAAAAGGAGGCTAGAATGTGATAGCGTACTACGAACATCAAATTAGCGTATTTATACACTAATTTAATGCTCGTAGTATGTTATCACCGTCTATGTTCCTTTTTAATAAATAGGATCTCTCAATCGAATAATTTATAATCTGGAAACTGTGATACACGCACGTAAGTACGTTAAAGGTACTACGGTACAGTAAAACCTCGGGATGCAGCATTAATCCGCTCCGGGGTTGGGATCATAAGGTGAAATCGCCGTATGGCGGGGCCTAAGCAACGTTTTATACAGTACATATAAAAAATTAGTTACAAAATGCAGTACAGTATATAATACACATGTATATAATCAAATAACATTGTAAATAACACTGTAAAGCGAGGCAAATACCGTTACCAGGGGCCGAAAAAAAACATCATATTTCACATCGTAACCTGAAAAAGACAGTGTCCTATGGTCAGGTCACTGTATCCTGGGGTTCTACTGTATTAATGTATAGGTACTAATACCAATACTTGTACTAATAATGATACTACTACTACTACTACTACTACTACTAATAATAATAATAATGATACTAATAATAATAATAATAATAATAATGATAATAATAATAATAATAATGATACTAATAATAATAATACTACTAATAATAATAATGCTACTACTGCTACTACTACTACTACTACTACTAATAATAATGATACTAATAATAATAATAATAATAATGATACTAATAATGATACTACTACTACTACTACTACTACTACTACTACTACTACTAATAATAATAATAGTAATGATACTACTAATAATAATGATACTACTACTGCTACTACTACTAATAATAATAATTATACTAATAATAATAATAATAATAATAATGATACTACTACTACTACTACTACTACTACTACTAATAATAATAATAATAATCTTAAGTTTTTATAAAGCTCCTCGAATACGAAATCTACCTATCTTCACTACGAACGCTAACCAGCCACATGGCAGTCGCACTAGAAATAAAAGGCAAACATGCAAAACATACCACGTGAACAATAGTGGACTGAAACTGCAAGAAATCTCATTACACCCCCCCCTCATTTAAAAATTGATAGAATCAGTCTCGGCTGATAGCGCACAGTCAAATAACCGTGGACGGTCAAGGAGGATGCAATTGTGGAAGAGTGAGAGCACTGGCCAGACGTACGTTGAAAGAGTGCTGAGAATACTGGGCCATTGAGAGGATCACCCAAATCCCGAGGAAGACTAATTGTCGTAGCCAACAAGAAATTAATAATAACAGGATACAGGTTTCGAATTACGGTTCATGTAAAGAAGCGAACAAGTATTAGTAGTTATCCAGTTCACGACCCAATCTCCGACAATTCCTCACCAGCATTTTCCGCCGGATTATGTAAGTAGCCGAAATGTAAAGAAGCGATTAGCCCTTTCATAAAACGATAAGTTTTAATGAAATCCTGAAATTCATTAAAACGTAACATTCTCTTTTCTTATATTAAAAATGACGTTATATTTATAAAGTCATTCCTAATATAAAGAGGAGGGGGACACAAGGCTTTGAATTTAACATCCTGTAGCCTTTATTTCGGCATCTTTCGGTTGCTGACATAACCTGTCGGAAGATACTGACACAAAATTGTTGGGAATTGATTCGGAAACTAAATCAATACCCAAATATTAATTGGTCATTCAATTGCATAAGATAGAGGACTGGTCTCTTTCGAATTATACCCTGGTCTTTTATCTATATATTAATACGATAGCGAGTGTGTAATTTTCTGTGTCATGCTTACATCCGGTTCGTTTAATCGTTATGTACTTCTGTTTCTTGTAATAAATAATTTTACCAAGCATTCTTTTTAATTTGGTTTTCGGTTTCGATTATTGCTGATGGCACTTAAATCATTCTTTTTATATAAACAATTTTACCAAGAATTCCTCATAAGTTTTGGTTTCGGTTTCCATTATAGCTAATGGCACTCCAATAATCTATTTTGTAAAAATGATTTTATCAAGAATTCGTCATAAGTTTTTGTTTCGGTTTCACTTATAGCTGAAGGAACTAAAGAGGTATCTAGTTACTGGTAATTAGCTGACTGAAACCTGCTAATGACTGTGTAGCAACATTTTACTGCTAAGGAAAAACAAATAAAGAGTATATCCTGCTCTACTTCGGTATCGAGCACTCTTGTATAAACCTCGTTAAACTTCATTGGTTACTTAACCCCTGGGAACAATAACCTCAGATTATATATATATATATATATATATATATATATATATATATATATATATATATATATATATATATATATATATTATTTTCAATATCAATAGTTTACATACGGCAGTTTTCACCATAAAGTATTAAAGTAATAATTGATCAGAGTATGCATATATATTTAATATGTATACAAGAGAGAAAGAAAAATATGTTCTGATGCATATAGGTTTATTCATAAATTTTAACACAGGAAAATGCAATACAGGGCGTAGGTATATCAACGGTGTTTAGGTCAGGCTTTCCGATTATTCCGTTATCATATAGCATCATATCGCCAATATCCATCAACTCATTTCACCTTTCATCTGCTAATTTTATTTTTAATTTACTTTATTTTTCACTTTTATAATCTATTTTTTATTTTTTTTTCATCCCTTTGTTTTGCTTATTCGTTTCTTTATCTTATAAATTTTTATTTTAATTGTATAGCTCGGCATATTTGAAATTCACTGGACAGCAATTAATTAATTAATTCCCGTAACATGTAATAGCTACCCCCAAAAGTGTACTCCAAACATCTACCGCCCAATCCTGTTAAAATCACAATCTAGCATATTTAAAGAACCATAATTGTCTAATTAATCCCCCGGATAACACACCCCAGCTAATGTATTCCTTCATGTGACTACTATTTTGTTACCTTGCACTTCTTCGACCTTTTCTGATGAGAAGCATTATGCTTCGAAATGCCTGTATATCGAGCTTTTTTTTATTATATCAATAAGTCTACATTAAAAAATCCTTATATCATTCTCTATACACTACCACACACACACACACACACACACACACACATATATATATATATATATATATATATATATATATATATACAACAAATTCCACAGCCAAACAACGTCGAAGCCCACAAGTCCTATGACAGTCAACGAATCAGAAGTCCAAGACTCGAATTTCGCCCTCATTTGGGCCCATCAGTTAGACACATCCGAACTCAGGATTCGAAACCCGAGCTTCTTGCATGCGAGACAATCACTCTACCAACTGAGCAAACTCCCCGCACACAAGAAATTCTATTAACCAACACAGATCAAGCAAACCGCGCCGAAATCCGACTCTGAAATGGATCTACTTCGTCTCAACAAGGGACGCGGTCATCCAACCAGCTAATAACCCCAAGTCAATGTCTCACAAGTAGGAGTTTCAACTCGAAAGGACGATGCCATCCAGTAATGCTAACCTAGCGAGTAAATTATGATAGGATTTTCAGAATGTGAGAGATTATATATAATAAATTCAACAGCCAAACAACGTCGCAGCCCACAAGAGCTCTTGTGGGCTGTGACGTTGTTTGACTGTTGAATTTATTACATATAATCTTTCACATTCTTCTTAATATATATATATATATATATATATATATATATATATATATATATTACAAACTATTGTTGAAATTTAAATACTTACACTCTTTCTCTTATATAACCCTTGTTTATTTCACCTTGAATATCTTCACTACAGCCGTTTCGTTAATGGGATGATAATTCTATGATTTTATGTTTTCATATAAATTTTCCTTCCATTAACTCGTCAGATGCGATTTCCATCCGATGTTATCAACAAAAGTTTATTTGTACATAATAAACCTGGTGTGTTCGTTTGGGAAAAGAAATTTCGTCCCCACGTTGTTTCAGGTCGAGCTTCTATAAACACACACACACACACACACACACACACACACACACACACACACACACACACACACATATATATATTAGATATCGTTTTTAAATTATCCTAGTCGATAATTCTTAGCATGATATTTATATATCTACATATCTATGTAAATAGATATCTAAAGTGGACCCTCTGGTTTTGTCAGCAGCCTCGTAACCCTCTCTTCCTTTATTTTATCCTTTAGTTCTCACATCCCATGAGCGATGTCCATAATAAAAAGGGAAACATTGCTGTGTTCTAAGCTAGAATCTCTGCATACAACTTTTTTTTTACTTTGAGGTGGTATTTGATTTTAAGTATTTACATCAAACGGTTTCATGCTTTATCGAATCAATTTCCATAAAAATGAATCTATATATCTGGCTAAGACACGTTCATTGTGTTATATATTTAAGTAAACTTTTATGATAGTTATATATCTGAAGTATATAGCTAATATAGGTACGTGCAAAAATGATAGAGGGACATTGTTTTTGAAACTGATTTATCATAATTTTTTTTGTAGATTTCCGACTACTTTTTGATTGCATTTGACAGATTAAAGACAAAAGAAAAAATAAGTTGTACAAAAAAAAAAAATGTTTTCACGGCGAGCTAACAAATTCAGCTTATTTTAAAGTTAAATTCATTGTAAAATTCCTTTTAAAGACAAATATTAGTTTTCTGAGCCCATTTCAAACGTAATTAGGTAAGTAAAGTCCTAAGATACTGAATTAAATAACAAACACCTTGTTTATACAAAAAAGCTTAATTAGCCCCCCCTCCCAAAACGAGGTATTTTGCATTCGCAGAATCTAAACAAAACGGTCTTTAAACATAGATTATACGAAAGTCCAAAAGCTCAGAATTTTAAAAGGCTCTTTGAAAATTACGTAAGGTACTTAATGGGAAGTAGGGGCGTCGGTTTTCTTTTTCCCCTGGCTGTGCAACTGTACATTCCTATCGTGAACGTTTTTATAATTTTTACCATTTTTTAATTTAATTATTTTTCTATATTCCTGCTCTTAAATTAAAAAATAAAAATGATTTATTTTTCAAGATTATATAAAAATTATGTTACGCCGAAAGTTTCACATTCATGCAAGTAAGTACAATATTAGAATCTTACATAAAAAATTATGCAAAACCTTTAATATAAAAAAATAATTTAAATAATTTTGCAATTATAATTTTTGTGTGTGCGAAAATATTAAATAAACAATGCTTGATTCAATGATAATATCGGTAGTTCGAGAAATTAATTTTTCTTAAATACTTAACATTTCATTAAAATTGGCTAATTTCCTGATTTTTGGTGAATTTTTAAATACAGTGATGAGTCTAAATATTTATACATTTTGAACATCGGAATCAATTTAGCACGTACCTAAGCTAATATGTATGCATGTAACTATCTCAATCTGTTTATACTAACTTACGTTATAATATAATTATACATATAGGGAGATGAAATAACAATAAATTATATATAACATTTTTAAAAACATATATAGCAGTTATATATATATATATATATATATATATATATATATATATATATGTAAAACATTTTAAAACATATAGCATTTATACATATATAACATTTTAAAAACATATATAGCAATTATATATATTTGTGTGTGTGTGTGTTTGTGTTTGTGCGTGTGTGTTAGTGATGAGACAACTGCAATATTTCCCCAATTCTGATAGTACAGGGTGACCCCAAAAAACGGACCCAACTCTAATTAGGCCCTGTTTCTTAGTGTTTTGTCCGAATGAAATGAAACTTTGGTCATAACTAGTTTATTATATTCAAAACATCACATCCAAACACTAGGGTCTTTGGCCTTTTTTCTCCGTTCTACAGCATATGTTCTAGATGGCCTCCACTTAGCTTTTGTTTTTTTGGGGTCACCCTGTATTACCGATTCTGTTAAAATTTCCCGATTCCGATACAATTACCGTTTTCAGTTTATACTTTTTTTAAATTTCGAATTATATAGTGAAAGAGTTTTTGTGTTTGTTTTTAATTTTCGGATTTTCATAAAAAAACACGTGTAATGTGTGCATGTATTTTTGCAAAAGTAAAAGTGTATTCGTAGGGAGGAGCAAGTAGATTTTCTAAACTATATTCTTCTTCTTCTTCTTCTTCTTCTTCTTCTTCTTCTCCTTTTTCTTCTTCTTCTTCTTCTTCTTCTTCTTCTAGTTCTTAATAAGCATAGTAACAATAATTATAATTATAACAACAATAATAATAATTATCATTTTAATAATAATAATAGTAATATTAATCCGTAAAATGCGAAGTTAACTACCCCCCCCACCTACATACACACACAAAATATTGTAGTGTCGGCGCTGATTAGCACTACATCCAATCATCAAGAAAAGGCGAAAAAGATGGAAAAACTGAAAACAGAAAACACTAACCAGACCTCCACTGAATGAGACTTATTGCAATCAAATTCCGGTTATGAGCAATGGTCATTGCCTACGAAAAATCAATGGCGAGAAGCTGTTGCAATGATGCAAATTCATTTGTAAAAGTTATCGAAAGAGTATCTTTTTACAAAGGAGCCACCACTTATGAAGGTAGAGGCCACTCACGCATAAGGGTTAATGAGTATACAGTAGTCAATGGGGTAATATCATAGGAATCGTTAGTGGTGGAAATTTGGTAAATTTGATTATTTAAGGGGAATGGTTCATCAAGAACTTGTTTACATTGGACTTGAAGAGGACCATATCATAGTCAGCTGCAAAGCAGGTAAACAGAACAGAGTTCCATAGGCGTGCAGTTCTAAGAAAGAAACTTTGTTCATGGAAGCCACGTTTAGGTTTAGACACAAATGCAGAGTGGGGAAAATTATTGATAGTGGTTTCTAGCTAGACGTGTGTTTGTCGTGAAAGGTTGGAAAGGAGTGTACCATAGATTGGAGCTCAAGAAAAGGATTTTTTGGATAGGGCTGTTGCCACACAAACTTAGCGTAAGCGATAGGCTTAAGGGACGGTTGTTGTTTTTGTATGTAGGGCTGTTGCATTCCAAATTTAGGGTTACGAGTAGGGTAATGAAAGCGTTCATTTTTATTATTTTCTAGTTAAAAATCCAGAAAACTTTCTTTAAAAAGCATATATAAAATAAATAAAAAATGCGGCTTTATATCTTTTAAACACTATTTGGTTAGAGAACTGAGTCGAATATGGACGATCATTCTACTTTAAATTTATATGAAAAAATAATCTCCTCCATTCTAAAAGAAAGGGTAATCTGAGAATGCTCATCTATTTTCAAAGCAAATTTACAAAACTCACTATGTCTGTCTCCATATTTTATGGGCCTTTAGCCGGTTAAAATAGTTTATAAATCGTCAAAACCGGATCAAAATTGAAAAAAATCTTTACGCATTTTGTACATGTATCGTAGTTTATTTTTTAATCAATGCATATGCGTGTCACGTTGGTACAGTGGTAACGTCACCAGCTTTGAATGCTACAGTTTTGTTTGCGGTTTAGATTCTAGCTGATGGGACCTAAATACTTTTGGTTTTTTTTACTTTTGACATCACAACTCGATAATAATATATACTAAATATGGACAAATTAAAGTATTTAAGCATATTTTACGACCGGGCAAAACTTGGCGGCCACCCCTGCCCTCTAGTGTAAATATAATTTCCGTTTTAATTTGAAAAAAAAATCTTAATGTATTGCATCCAAGAACCTCAAAATTTCACTATTAGGTTTTTATCTGTATTTTTGATTTGTGTCATTTTTTTTTTCATACTCATCAACTTGTGCATTTAACATTTATTTTTACTGCGTTATTTTTCCGGTACAATTTGAACGTTATTATGATCTATAGATTTTGGTTTTACTGGTAGTTTTAGATCAATTAATATTTTATTTTATTATTATTATTATTATTATTATTATTATTATTATTATTATTATTATTATTATTATTATTATTATTATTATTATTATGATTTATTAGCAATGGAGAATTGAATTTAAAAATGAAGAAATAATTAAAAAATCTATTTGGGAATCGGAAACACACACACACACACACACACACATATATATATATATTCATATATATTAAAAAAGTTAAGATGAGATACGTCATCGGTACCGTCGGTTTCAAACTTGATAATAAGTATCGTTTTAGATCCCCATATAAAGCTCTCTTCAGCCGATCTCAATTTTTTTTAACCGGAATTGGAAACATACACATACATTGTAAGGTCTCGTGCAATTCTCGCTTTTTAAACCTTAAATTTCAAATGATAAAATTTAAAAAATATCCGTTTAATATTTTGGATGCTAAATAAAAATAAAAAAAGAAAAAGTTATTGATTATGAATCTGTTGGGATTTTATGTTCTCCAACCGACTCATTATCAACAAAAGGAAAAAACAAAACAAAAAAAAACGGAAAACTAAAGCAGAGTATTTATCCTTAGACTTCTAAATACCCCCCCCCCAAAAAAAAATAAAACACAGACAACATAAAATCTTTAACAGGAACACTCTGAAAGTAAATTACTCCACAACACCATCGATAAAGTCCACCATCTCTAGAGAACAAAAAAGTCAGTAAACGCAGGCTGTTCTAGCAGGTCCAAAAAGTGAGTGGCTACTAGAAGGCAATTATCTCTTGTGTACGAAGCAACCATCACAGAAAAATCTGCAAACATGTCTGAAACATACATTGGAATGACACAGGGGTTGTTTAAACAAAGATTTTTTTATCACATCTGAGCTTTTTAGAGCAAAAACAAAGATTAAAACAAACTTAGGAACCAGCGTGAGACAGCTAAAAGAAAAAGTGTGCACCTTTGACCATTAAATAGAGGAAATAACACAAACCATAAAACAGAGGAAATAACACAAACCATTAAATAGAGGAAATAACACAAACCATTAAATAGAGGAAATAACACAAACCATTAAATAGGGGAAATAACACAAACCATTAAACATAGGAAATAACACAAACCATTAAATAGAGGAAATAACACAAACCATTAAATAGAGGAAATAACACAAACCATTAAATAGAGGAAATAACACAAAGCATTACATAGAGGAAATAACACAAACCTTCATACTCCACAGACTTGAGACAGTGCTTGCTTTTCAATGCTGAGAAGTACCATATTCTACGGGTTTCATGATCCAGGAAAAAGCTGATTAAATGTGCGGAGCGAATGCTTGAAAAGTTGTATACATAGAAGGAGAGCACTCCTTATGAACTGGGATGGAACTGAATTAAAAAAAATGTTTGTATTTATTATTGAAAATTTTTATATTTTATTTATATTTTATTATATTGAATAGCTTATATAAACAAGAGGAATATACTTATAAGGTTTTAGTATAGTATACCTTTTCCTTAGGCTAGATAAGCACCCCCCAAAACAAAACATAGACTCCATTTAAATTTTTAAATCTAAAATAAAATATCGAAGAATATAGTTAAAATGTATATAAGATAGGTTTCTTTAGACTAAAAGAAATTTACACTAGACTCATATTAAATAAGGCGGTTGAAGGAAAAATATAAACATTTGTTTATAGTACATATAGAAGAAAAATTGAAGTCTAATAAAATAAAAATAAAATAATCATTATCCATTCGAAGTTTTACACCTTTACAAAGTTATCTCCCTTACACAGGTTTAGAAATTAAGTTAGGATAAAAACAATTCCGTTTAAGACCGGACAAATTTTAAATTAATAAATTTAATAAATCATATTTTTTCACAGATGACGCTATAAATAGTCTCCATGTATTAGAATATTATACGAGAGGAACAATAAAGTATATACACGTTCCCCTTCTTCTTCTTCTTCTTCTTCTTCTTCTTCTTCTATTTCTTCTTCTTCTTCTTCTTCTTCTTCTTTTTCTTTTGTTTTTATTTAGCTTCACAAATATTAAACAAATAACTTTTAAAATATTATCATTTGAAATGTAAGATTGGTTAAAAAAAGAGATTTCCACAAGATCTTGTTATGTATGTGTTATGTATGTGTATATTTCCAATTCCGGTTATGAAAAAAAAACATGAGTATCGGCTGAAGAGAGCTTGATGTGGAGATCTAAAACGCCCCCCCCATTAAGTTATTATTATCAGGGTTGAAACCGAAGATTTATCTAAACTTTCTGAAAATAAAAATATAAATAATACGCTCTTATTTTTGGAATTTTTCATTATAATAGAACACTCTGCTGGAATCCTTTTCCCAAAATTATATATATATATATATATATATATATATATATATATATATATATATATATATATATATATATATGTATATATATACATATATATGTTTTTCCCCGTGTATGATCATACTTTCACTACACCGATGAAGACTGAAGGATCGGTCGAAAATTATGTACTTGTAAAAAAAGTTTTTTAATTTTTTTTCTTAATATTATTTTGTATTCCTGCACGTCACCAATTGAAAACGAATAAAGAAAAGTTATAAGCTTTTATACCTTTCGTATTCTTTTTTATACATTTCCATTCATATATATATATATATATATATATATATATATATATATATATATATATATATATATTCATACACATATATATTCATACACATATGTATATATTCATACATATATATATTCATACATATATATATTCATATATATACATATATATTCATACATATATATATACATACATAGATATATACATATATATATATATATATATATATATATATATATATATATATATATATATATATATATATAGTTCTAACTATCAGGTGTTACCTCCGTAGGCTTTTGACTTGCAAATTCTTTATTCTCTGTTTAAAACTATACCATTATATTTTGTAAATGATTATAATTTTTATTCTAAATAAAGGGAAGTTACCTTTTATTAAGAAATATGAAATTGTGTTCATTATTTCAGAGGGAAATATTTCCGACTTGGTCAAAATATTTTTGCAAGGAATTAAATCGAATTTCAAAAGAGATAGAGAAAGAGACAGTGTTAGAGAGAGAGAGTGTGTGAGAGAATGAGAGAGAAAGAAAGGGAGCACTGGCTTTACTTTATATATTAGATATCTGTGTGTGCGTGTGTGAAATGGAATGATGTTAGAATGCCATTTTTCCGTCAGTTTCCGGATGCCAAAGTTCTGAAATGTTGTAGACATTCTCGAAAAGAAACGAAATATGTGAAAAGGAAACAAATTGAAAAAGACATGAAAACCCAAAAACGTTTATAAGAGTCGGGTCTTCTTCTTAACATGACTGACATTTCAATTACGTGTACGCGCTCGTGCGCTGTGTACTGTTATATACACCAATCCGGCACAAGATCATGAATTAGAAAGCAAACTACAATATCTGGGCGAGTGCATTACCTTTAATCTCTCCCTTTTAGCGTCCAACAAAAGTTTCCAATCTAATAAGTCCTGCACTATCAACCAAGCTATAACCCCTGTCCCATCGCCGCAATGTTGCATCCCTGTGTATGTTTTTACATGTATCTTAACTCGTAGTACTTGCGCCCCTCTCATCTTACATACCTTTGATTAATACAACAAGCAGTCAAATCCAGTCAAAGTGTTAATTCTTAGCTATTTCTTATCCGACTGAAAATAGCTCAAACGGTAACAACTCAGGCTGGAACACTATAAGTTTTGGTTTCGGTTTTGAATGTAGCTAATAACACCCAAGTCATGCTTTTTCTTACTTTTGAAAAGACTAATATATATTCAGTAGAATATAATGCGTAATAATCGATAGAAATTTGACTCTATAATAATATATACGAACTCGGCATTAAATAAAATATATTTAAGCGTATTTATCGACCGGGCAAAGCCGGGTGTCCCCAGCTAGTCTCTAAGAAAAATCTGTAGTTTTCTCTTGAGTCTGCGTGACAACATGTTTCCCCAGATCTCCAGTACTCTTCACCTCTTTACGTTGTGTTATTGCCACCGCAGGTTACCATTGATTTCTCGCTGGAAACGACCGTTGACCTTCATTGGGATTTGGGTAGCATCACCGATCGGATTATTATTATTATTATTATTATTATTATTATTATTATTATTATTATTATTATTATATATTAATATGATAGCATGTGTGTTCTTTTGTGTGTCAAACTTATATCCAGGTCGTTTAATTGTTATGTACTTTCATTTTTGTTATAAATAATTTTACCCAAAATTCCCAAAAGTTTATATATATATATGAAAGTGAAAGTGTCTGTCTGTCTGTCTGTCTGTGTATCTGTATGTCTATGTGTGTACATTTCCCTACGCAACAATTCTGTCAATTTTTAGTCTACAGACTCGAAATTTGATATATAGAGTACTGAGATTTGGGAAAATTGATGTGATCGGTTTTCGACCAGAAATTTGTCGATTAAGGGACCAAATTTCAACGATTTGGCATTAGAAACTCTACCAAACTCCTTCGACAATTTTCGGTCTAAACACTTGAAATTTTAGATATAGGTTCCTTGGACATGGATCTAACTTAATAATGCAATTCAAGCTCGAAACTATAAATTTTAAGGGGTCAAAATAGGGGTGGAATTTAAAGAAATTGACCACTTTTTTTGTTTTTTTTTGCTCAACATGCATCCCCAAATACCCGGGCAACGCCAGGCACCCATGCTATTATATCTATAAAAGTGAAAGTGTCTGTCCGTCTGTGTGTGTATCTGTGTATCTGTATGTATGTGTGTGTACATTTCCCTACGCAATAACTCTGTCAATTTTTAGTCTACACTCTCGAAATATGATATACAGGGTACTGAGATTTGGAAAGATCGATCTGATCGGTTTTCGGCCAGAAATTTGGCGATTAAGGGGGAAAATTTATACGATTAGACGTTTGAGAACTCTAGCAAACTCCTCCGACAATTTTGGGTCTACGCACTTGAAATTTTAGATATAGTTTCATTGGACATGGATGTAACTTAATAACTTGATATGAGGCCAAAACAATAAATATTAAGGCGGCATAATAAGGGTCAAAGTTAAAAAAATAGTACCTTTTTTTTTGCTCAGCATACATCTCCAAATACCCGGGCAACGCCGGGCACCCATGCTAGTATATCTATAAAAGTGAACGTGTCTGTCTGTCTGTGTGTGTACATTTCCCTACGCAATAACTCTGTCAAGTTTCAGTCTACAGACTCGAAATTTGATATACAGGGTACTGAGATTTGGGAAACTTTATGTGATCGGGTTTCGGCCAGAAATTTGGCTGTTAAGGGGTCAAAGTTCAACGATTTGAACTTTGAGAACTCTACCAAACTCCTCCGACAAACACTTGAAATTTTAGATATAGGTTCTTTGGACATGGATTTAACTTAATAACATGATTTGAGCACAGAACAATACATGCTAAGGGTTCCTAATAGGGGTCAAATTAAAAAACAATTGAGCTTTTTTTTTTGGTTAGCATACACCTCCAAACACTCGGGAAACGCCAGGCCCCCATTGCTTATATATGATATAAAGCTGAATGTCTGTGTGCGCATGTGTGTGTGTGTGTGTGTGTGTGTGTCTGGTCACGAATAGGCTCCGATATGGTTGACTATTTTAAAGAAACTGATTACATATAATGATAGAAGATGTATCGAGACACAAGAATGAGTATGTTTGATCTGGAAGAACAGTGGTTCATTAAAATTGTGGGGTCTGCGTTCGCGCCTGGTCCACAAAGTATCGAAATAAAAAATTTAAAAATTAAAAAAAGAAAAACGTTTACAAGTGTTTTTGATATAGGTGTGCATCAGAATACTTTTATAAGTATGTTTTAACTTAAATAGGGATAGTATAATAAAATTGTGGGGTCTGCATTCGCGCATGGCCTCCATAGAATGGAAATAGGCACAAACTTTAATAAAGACTTTTCATATCTAGCTGCGTAAGTATACTTCGATAATTATATTTCAGTTTGAAAAAATATGGTATAATAAAATTATGGCGTGTTCGTTCGCGCCTGACCTCCATAGAATGGAAATATGTCACAAAGTTTAACAAAGTTTTTTAATATAGATCCACAGAATACTGTGATAAGCGTTTCAGTGTGAACAGGTATGGTATAATAAATTATGGGGTTTATCTATTTTCTATTTACTTCCATCATATTTTGCTTTGGTTTTGATACCCCTAAATTCAGAGTTATCTCATAACAACCCTTCCTTTCCATAACCTATCATACTTTCATAAATCAGATTCCATTTTCTGTAAGCTGTTTTTGAACCCCGACAACGACGGGTACTTTTGCTAGTATACATATAAAAGTGAACGTGTGTGTGTGTGTACATTTCCCTACGCAATAACTCTGTTAATTTTACGCCTACAGACTCGAAATTTGATATACAGTATACTGAGATTCGGGAAAATCGATGTGATCGGTTTTCGGCCAGAAATTTGGCTGGTAACGGGTCAAAGTTCAACGATTTGACCTTTGAAAATTACCAAACTCGTCCGACAATTTTGGGTATAAACACTTGATATTTAAGATATAGGTTCATTGGACATGAATGTAACTTAATAACTTGATTTGAGCCGAAAACAACAAATATTAAGGGGTCATAATAGGGGTCAAATTTAAAAAAAAAATTGACCTCTGCGGTCTCTACCAAAGTACTCAAACAATTTATTGTCTAAAGATTTGAAATTTTACATAAAGGGTATTCAGAGATAGGGCAAGCTTTTTAATCGGTTTGGGTCGAAAATTTTTAGTTACCAATATATAAATTTATGTATGTATGCATCGTTTTAAATTTTGACCTTTCCCACGACAAATATCGAAAAATTGGCTAAAAACATTAATATTTTCACCTTCAATTGGGAACTTTACAACGGGAGGGGGGGGAATCGCTTTTTTCGCCGATAGTTTTGAAAGTCATCTTATCCTTTCGATTTTCTAGCCTTAATTTTAACCTACGTCATTAAAAACATTAATATCTTCCCCTTCAACTAGGCACTTTTCTACAGGGGGGGGGTCACATTTTTCGCCGATATTTTTTAAAGTTATCCTCTCCTTTAGATTGTCTAGCCTTAATTTTTAAAAATGTCGCTTCCGGTTTGGCGGTGGTCGTAACAGCAAAAACATTAGGTTTTTCCCCCGTTCTTTTCCTCCTTTGCGGTAGGGGTTAAAGCTTGCAGTCCTACTACCACTTTTTTTTTGCTCAACATACACATCCAAACACCCGGGCAACACCGGGCTGAAATGCTGGTATATATATATGCATACATTTATATATTGGTAACTAAAAATTTTCGACCCAAACCGATTAAAAAGCTTGCCCTATCTCTGAATACCCTTTATGTAAAATTTCAAATTGTCTGAGTAATTAGATAGAGACCGCAGAGGTTAATGTTTTTTAAACTTTGACCTCTATTATGACCCCTTAACATGTATTGTTTGGAGCTCAAATCAAGTTATTAAGTTAGATCCATCTCCAATGAACCTATATCTAAAATTTCAAGTGTTTAGTTCGAAAATTGGCGGAGGAGTTTGGTAGGGTTTTCAAATGTCAAATCGTGTAACTTTGACCCCTTACCAGCCAAATTTACGGCTGAAAACGGATTATAAACTTTTTCCAAATCTCAGTACCCTGTATATCAAATTTCGAGTCTGTAGACTGAAAATTGACAGAGTTATTGTGTCGGGAAATGTACACAGAAAGGCAGACGCACACAGAGACAGACACTATCACTTTTATAGATATACTTGCATGGGTGCCTGGCGTTGCCCGGGTATTTGGAGATGTATGTTGAGAAAAAAATAGATAAATAAAATAAAAAGTGGTCATTTTTGTTTAAATTTGACCCCTATTATGATCCTTAACATGTATTGTTTTTGGGCTCAAATCAAGTTATTAAGTTATATACATGTCCAAGGAACCTATATCTAAAATTTCAAGTGTTTAGACCGAAAATTTTCAGAGAAGTTTGGTAGAGTTCTCATAGGTCAAATCATATAAATTTGACTCCTTAATCGCTAAATTTCTGGCCGAAAACCGATTAGATAGATTTTCCCAAATCTCAGTATCCTGTATATCAAATTTCTAGTCTGTAGACTGAAAATTGACAGAGTTATTGCGTAGGGAAATGTACACACAGATAAACAGATACACACAAAGACAGACACTTTCACTTTTATAGATATACTTGCATGGGTGCCCGGCGTTGCCCGGGTATTAGGAGATGATGTTGAGCAAAAAAAAAAAAAGTGGTCAATTTGTTTAACTTTGACCCCTATTATGAACCCTTAACATTTTTTGTTTAGGCACAAATTAAGTTATTAACTTATGTACATGTCCAATGAACCTCTATCTAAAATTTCAAGACCGAAAATTGTCGGAAGAGTTTGGTAGAGTTCTCCAATGCCAAATCGTTGAACTTTGGCCCCTTAATCGCCAAATTTCTGGCCGAAAACCGATCACATCGATTTTCCTGTATATTAAATTTCAAGTCTGTAGACTTAAAATTGACAGAGTTATTGCGTAGGGAAATGTACACACACGGACAGACAAATACACAGACAGACAGAAACTTTGGCTTTTATAGATAGATAGATAGATAGATAGATAGATAGATAGATGGATTATTTCGGTTTCGATTAAAGAAAATGCCCCCAAGTCATATGGATATATTTTTTATTTTTGAAATCGCTACTTTATTATATACTAGCATGGTTGCCCGGTGTTGCCCGGGTATTTGGAGGTATATGTTGATAAAAAAAAAAAAAAAATACGGGTCAATTTTTTAAAACTTTGACCCTTATTATTACCTCTTAAAATTTATTGATTTAGGCTCAAATAAAGTTATTAAGTGTGATCCATGTCCAAGTACCATATATCTAAAACTTCAAGTGTGTAGACCTCAATTTGCCGTAGAAGTTTTGTAAAGTTCTCAAAGGTCAAATCGTTCAACTTTGACCACTTAATCGCCAAATTTCTAGCCAAACACCGATCCTATCGATTTTCCCAAACCTCAGTACACTGTATATCAAATTTCGAGTCTGTAGACTAAAAATTGACAGAGTTATTGCGAAGGGAAATGTACACAAACACACAAACACACACACACACACACAAACAGACACTTTCACTTTTATAGATCTACGAGCGTGTGTGTCCAGCGTTGCCCGGGTGTTTTGAGGTATACGCTGAGCAAAAAAAAAGCGGTCAATATTTTAAACTTTGACCCCTTTTATGACCCCTTAAACATTATTATTTAGGGCTCAAATCAAGTTATTAAGTTAGATCCATGTCCAAGGAACCTGTTTAGACCGAAAATTGTAGGAGGAGTTTGGTAGAATTCTCAAAGGTCAAATCGTTGAACTTTAACCCTTTAATCGCTAAATTTCTGCCCGAAAACCGATCACATCGATTTTCCCAAATCTCAGTACACTGTATATCAAATATCGAGTCTGTAGGCTTAAAATTGACAGTTATTGCGTAGGGAAATGTACACAGAAGAGAACCGCAGAGACAGACAGACACTATCACTTTTATTGATATATATATATATATATATATATATATATATATATATATATATATATATATATATATATACTAGCATGTGTGCCCGGCGTTACCCGGGTGTTTGGGGATGTATGCTGAGAAAAGAAAACAAACAAAAAAAAACCGTCATTTTTTTAAAACTATGACCCCTATTATGAAACCCGGAACTTTATTATTTTGGGCTCAAAACCAGTTATTAAGTTAGATCCATGTCCAAGGAACCTATATCTAAAATTTTAAGTGTTTAGACCCAAAATTGTCGGAGGAGTTTGGTAGAGTTCTCAAAGGTAAAATCGTTGAACTTTGACCCCTTAATCGCCAAATTTCCCAAATCTCAGTACTCTGTATATCAAATTTCGAGTCTGTGGACAAAAACTTGACAGAGTTATTGCGTAGGGAAATGTACACACACGCACACACACACACACACACACAGAAAGACACATTCACTTTTATAGATATACAGATAGATAAATCGACAGAACATCTATCTTCTATCTATCTCTTTCTCTCTCTCTCTCTCTCTCTCTATGTATATATATATATATATATATATATATATATATATATATATATATATATATATATATATATATAAGTGAACGTGTGGTGTGTCTGTGTGTCTGTCTGTCTGTCTGTGCGCATTTCCCTACGCAATAACTCTGTCAATTTTTAGTCTACAGACTCGAAATTTGATATATAGGGTACTAGAATTTTAGATATAGGTTCCTTGGATATGGATCTAACTTAATAACTTGATTCGCACCTAAAATAATAGATTTAAAGGGGTCATAATAGGGGTAAAATTAAAAAAAAAATGACCGTTTTTTTTGCTCAACGTACACCTCCAAACACCCAGGCAACACCGGGCACCCATTCTAGTATATCTATATACCTAAAAAAATGAACGTGTCTGTGTGTCCGTCTATCTGTCTGTCTGTCTGTCTGTGTACGTTTCTCTAGGCAATAACTCAGTTTTTAGTCTACAGACTCGAAATTTAATATACAGGGTACTGAGATTGGGGAAAACTCCTCCAAGAATTTGGGCTCTGAACACTTAAAATTTTAGATATAGGTTCCTTGTACATTGATCTAACTGAATAACTCGATTTGAGCCCTAAACAATAAATTTTAAGGGGTAATAATAGGGGCCAAAGTTAAAAAAATGTACCCTTTTTTTTTTTTGCTCAGCATACACTTTCAAACACCCGGGCAACGCCAGGCACCCATGCTAGTATATCTATAAAAGTGAACGTGCCTGTGTACATTTCCCTACGCAATAACTCTGTCAATTTTTAGTCTATAGACTCGAAATTTGATATACAGGGTACTGAGATTGGGGAGAATCGATGTGATCGGTTTTCGGCCAGACATTTGGCTGTTAAGGGGTCAAATTTATACGATTTGACCTTTGAGAACTCTATCAAACTCCTCCGAAAATTTGGGGTCTAATTGATCGATATAATAATTAAGTGAATGAATTTGTACTACTAAACAGATAATGTCAAGAATTTTAAATGTCAATTGAATTAAAGAATTTTAAGATTGTCAACATCATGAAATTTGGAATATAAACGTTTGTCATTTATCCATTATATGCCCTGTAATTACATATATATATACATATATATATATATGTATATCTATATCACAACTCATCAGTGCCGCTAGACTAGCACCTCTCCCAAAGCCGAGGATTGAACCTAGAACCATCGCGTTGACAGTCAGCAGTTCTACCGATCGACCCACGGGAGCGGCGCGCGTAAATTATCTCGCCAAATGTCTATTTAAATAAACATGTGTTCACTACCTCTACAGTGCTCTAACCGTTTGTTTATAAACAAACAGTGAGCGTCGCATTTTTCAATCTATTGAGCAGCGGGTGACTTTATTTACGACAGTGCTCTACCCAAATATGTACGTATATATATATATATATATATATATATATATATATACATACATATATACATATACGTATATATATACATATACATACATATATATACATACATATATATATATATATATATATATATATATATATATATATATATATATATATATATATATATATATATATATATATATAAGAACATATTTATCAATGCACGCCAAAACAACATAGTTATGAAGACCCCATAAAATATGCACGTTACACGGTCAATGATTAACATTTTTTGCTCTCTTTTACAAATTTGCAGATTATGCGTCATGGTAAAACAATATACTTATTCTCCATTTGTTGTACTTTTGTTAGATAAGACGCACTTAAGAACATTTTCTCTGGGTACCAGTGTGTATTCCCCGAACCGACTAATGCCGAGTATACATACTAGTAAATAATATTTATTTATCAATTATGCATTGCACACGTCGCTCTGCTATAATTGACTTATCTCTAATGGCATGCCTACCATGTAAACAATATGTCGGAATATGTCAAATAATTCATACGTGTCATTCCTGATATTTTGTTGGCTGGCGAGCAAATGATTTCAGAAGAGACTCACGTCTCTATCTATTGTCAAGTCGTACTTACGTGTCTATGAATAATAGAACGCTTCTCTGAATGGATTTCCTATGATTAAACGTTATAATAAAAAATGTTAATATTCTGGAATTAAAACCTTGTAATAGGAGTCCTTATTCTACGGTAATGAAAAATTTTATAAGCGCATGAATTTAGTCATACGAGGTGTCTTCAATAGGTTTCCAGTCTTTTTTCGTATGATTGATAGTACACACACATGAAATTCTAGTCGCCTTCGGAGTAACGTGCTCCTGCTGCAATGCACTTATTGTACGGTTCCAACAACTTTTGGAAGGCCTCATAGATCTTCTTTGTGTTAATTGAACAGTTGGATCATCTCCCTGCTGTCATGACAACGTCTTTCTTTCTGATCTTCTCTTAGCACCTTTGCAACGAACAAATCTTACGCATCTTCAGTTCCTCGCGAATAATTGTGTGTAGAGTTCTCACACTGACATCAAACTGTGCACTTAGACACACGACGGTCATGATTCATGAAATTCTTTATTTGGCCAATCAACTCTAGTGTTCTGATTATCTTACTCCTTCCCCACCTCTCACTATCCCTTACAGACTCCCTGTTTTCCTTGAATCTCTTATTCCACTAAAAAAAAAACTGATGCGCGATTCATGCAAGATGATCAAAAAGCAGTCCGAATCATTCATACGTTTCTGTGGCATTTTTCCAAGTTTAGAACAAAATTCTATTGCAAAGTGTCCACACGTCCAGATTGGATTTTTGAAATGTAGGGCTGTGAGAATCCGGCTTTAGTAAGGTGTATCCCAATTCCTGCTTTAGCTATTCATTTGAACCTGAAATTATAAAAATTGGTTAATCATCTCATAAGATGTATATAGCAATGACATACTAAATTTGCACGAGTCTACGACAATTTTAAATACCTGTACAAAAAATGTCTGGAAATTTATTTAAGGCACATCGTACAATAATAATGTCTATTTTATGATGAAAATCCCTCCAGACCAGGCATGCAGCTACGATGTAATGCTCTAAACACACACACACGCACACACACACACTTCACAGTTACAAACGATCTAACGATAATTGTTATATGGTCTGTCCAAAATATCACTGCAGGGTTTTGAACTTAAATAGATTGTTTATTTTTTAGGATAACTGTCTGTACATTTAACAGAATCTTACATTGGAAAATATTGAAAAATACAAGGCAAAGTTCAAACAGTATCTATTTATGAAATATAATGTCTTTTAAATGTTGCCCATTTTCAGCTTCGCATATTTGTGCTCTTTCAAAGACAGACTTGACTAGCCCCGACTTTTTCAGGAGATATTTTAAAGAAAGACTATATGTTAACAAACATCAAACCCTGCAAGAATTGAAGGAAAACATCAGGAACAAAATAAGGGAGTTAAATCACAGTCCAGAGATTCTGCAATCTGTCATGTATAATATTTTGGAAAGAGCAGAAATATGCAAAGCTGAAAATAGGCAACATTTAAAAGACATTTATTTTTATATATAAAGACTTCGTAATTTCTTTCTAAATTTCCAATCCCTTGATTAGATTGTGTTACAATTACAGAAAGATATCCTCAAAAAATACAAAATCTATTTACGTTAAAACCTTTTCAGTGACTTTCAGTGACATCCTGTATATAGAACTATCAACCCAGAAAATCGCAATTCTTTTCCTTTTGTGGGAAACATCTTTCATCAGATGCGAAAAGTAAACGACAGAATAAGGGAAGCAGGTGTTACGAGTCTAGAACGAATTATTTTTCACTGACTGCATACTGGAATGGTGAAATGTACTATAGGAACATCTACTACACATCGCTCGTAGCCAAAAGGGCTGTGGTATATAACTTACGCATGTACCCAGCCACGCGTTGCTGTAGCTCAGTTTGCTTAAATGGAACACAAAAACGAAAAAGACAAAATATATATCGTATGTTTACGTTCTCAATATTTGTGGATACACAATACGTTGAGGTTTCCTTTTTTCTGTGCAGATGTCTGATTTTTCGAACACGCAGCATATACCTGTCTTTGTTTTATCGTTATTTACATGGCAGGTGCTCGTCTGAGCTCCAATCCCTCGTCCCCCCCTCGCCAATCTTTCACGAGAAACACCCATCTGGCTGAAACTACTATCAATAATTTTCCCCAATCTTTATCTGTGCCTAAATCCAAACGTAGATCCCATGAGCAAAGCTTCTTTCTTAAAACTGCACGCCTGTGGAACTCTCTGCCGCTTACCGGTTTCCCACCTGACTACAACTTGGACGTCTTCAAGTCCAACATAAACTAACTCCTGACAAACCGCCCCCTTAAGTAAGACACTCTATCAAAAACCCCAATACTAATGATTACTACAATACTATCTCATTGATTACTGTACATGCAATAACCCTTATCCCTGAGTGGCCTTCGGGCCTTGATAAGTGGTGACCCCCATGTAAAAAAAGTCACACAGATGTAAAAATTGTCCCTGAACCGTGTTACTGGTTGATTTAAATGCCAAGCGAATTGTGAAGCGCAATATCTTAAATGAAAATGGTATATCCGTTTAAATCATACAAGGATCGTTCACTGCCTGCTCTCGCTGACGGTTGACAGAAGAGAAAACTTAAGGGAGTAATTTTACTATAATGTATGTGAACACGCACTGGAAAATCTCGAAAAGTAAAAAAAAAATTAGCCGATTTTCTTTTTGTATATAAGTATAGTGTTTTATCAAAGATAAATCGATGGAAAAATTGAAAAGAAAACTGTTTAAAGAATAAACCAACAAAGTAAGTGGGATAATTCAGAATAAAGAAAGAAGAAAAGAATCTAAAAATGCTAAAGATAAGTTTTTAAAAAAAAAGTAATAGTTTGGTAAACTGTTGTTTTTTTTATTCCAAGAAAATACAATAACGACTTTCAAACATTATTAATGAGAATATTTGTAAACATTTTAGTGCTTTTTCGTTAGTGTTGCTAATTCGCAAATCGAAATATAGATTTTCAAGCGAAACCAATAGTATCTACTGAACTACCATGTCACAGTAATGAAAAGAGCCAAGACTTACGAAAAACGACGAAGGAGACATGATTAAATGAAATAGTTTTCGAAGAAATTATAAATTTTAGCTATTTCCCTTGTGTTTACGTCACATGTCACGTGACCAAACAAATATAGCCGAAATCATTTTTTCGTGTAATCATTGAAGATCGAAATAATTGTTACATGACAATTAGGTAGATTTGTTATTCCTGTAATTGACAAAAATGTAAGGATTTATCATGTTTTTTTAATTAAATATCAACTTTTCGGATGGCCGATTTTACTTCAATAATGAAGAAGTGCCCTTTTTATCGGCAGACCTGTAAAATGAAAAACATCGTACATATTTGTTGGAACTCTTGCATAATTTGACCCAGATCCTCGGGATTTATCGTCAATTATGATTCGGGCTCGACTGGCAGTCATTGGAGAAGCCGAGCAAAATAACAGATGCGGACGAATTTCAAAACAAACAAACCGGAAAGAAAAGAAATACAATTAATATAAAATAACAAAAACCAACTGTAAATTTGTTGAATATATATATATATATATATATATATATATATATATATATATATATATATATATATATATATATATATATATTCAAGAAAAGTTGCATTTTCTATTGTTTATTTACTTTTATTATTTTTGCATTTTTTATCAACAAAAATTGATTTTTTTTTACCGTAACCGAAAGTTTTTTCTCAAGAAAACTTCAATGTTTTTAAAGAAACTTGGCAGTAAACGTTTCTCTTTGAAAATAGATTGTTTTATTATAAGAAAATATGAATGCTTTTCATGAAAACTGTAAATTGTTTGGTGAAAGTACAGAAAAGTTTTTTCAAGAGAATGTACAAATTATTTTTTTTAACAGATGTTAAAAAAATAAACAGAAAAAATACCCTATTAATTATGCATAAAAAAAAATGTCGATTTAGTCTTTCAACATTTGAAGAACGCTCAGCTTAATCCGGTGGTTACCGGTCTAGCCCTAACTATAATTGATCCCGAGGATTCGGGTCAAATTCTGCAAGAGCACAATTCTTTTTAATTTCGTCTTTTTTTTTTTTCAATTTTTTGAGGGGATGGTCAGCGATTGCAAACTAACAAATTTAACCAAAATGCAAAAACTTCAATAATTTTCAATGTTTTCTATTTTTCTTTTATAGTCTGAAATCTAAATATATAATCGATGATATTATCAGGAAAAATGCTTTCAAAAAATTGAAACTTGTGGAATTTAGAAGGGGGCAATCTCGCTAACTACCGCCATTTTTTTCTTCAATATTTTAAGCAGACTATTATTGATTTGACACTCAGCTACCACATTTTTAGGGGTCGTGCAGTTTCTAATATAACGTAAGTAGATCTAGATGTTTATATCTTAGGATAAAACTTGCGGATGTTGGGGTGTTTTATGGTTGTTGTAAAAATGGAACGGAAATTTAAATTGCGTTCCGTTTTGATCGTTTTACTTTTTTTTTTAATTTTACCCCTAAAAAACGAATGTGATCGAAAGAATAACATTCAACATTCGTACTTTATTTATTTTTATTTATAAAAATAAAATTGTATAAACAAAAATGAAATAATTTAATTTTAAGTGAAAAAAGTCAATTTGGTATACTTTTTTTTTTTTACATAATCATCGTTCACATTGGAAATGTCGAATTTTATAAGTTTTCGGGTATGCTTACAACGAATAAACACCTCAACCTCCCCATGTTAAGAGCGGCTTTCAGAAGAGAGACTCCCAACCTACCTATGTTAAGAACGGCTTTCGGAATAGACATTCCTTACCTTGTCAGGATACCCGAAAACCCATAAAAGTTTATATGTCGAATGTGAACAATGAGTTGGACGTAATGTTAGATTGTACCGAATTTAAAACGGAACGAAATTTAAATTTCTGTTCCATTTTTACAACAACAGTAAAACAGAGCATTCTCCACAAGTTTTACCTAACTGAGAATATTGATGTTATTTTTCAAGTAAAAATATTTAAGTTTGGATTAAAATTCCTAAATTCATTTCACTCTAAATAATTTAGGTGACTGAAATAGAAATCTCATTGAATCTTTAATTGAATGAAAAGTAAAAACATGATCCGCAATGATTGATTTGTTGGTAATATCCATTTTCGATGAATATTTGACAGGACAGTGACCCGCATGTGGTTAATTTAAATTAAAGTTCAATCACATGATTACATTTTCAATAATCACGTGATTAAAGGTTACCCATTTAAAATTTACCAATATTGTAAACACATTATGCAGCGAGACGAAAAGTTCCTTTTAGTGATGTCACGTGACGGCAAGCGGTGATGGTGATATTTCCCCAAATAAAAAAAAATGACCACATCGTTACAAATAAAACCACCTAATTTATTAAATAAAAATTGAGTATAATGTTATAATTTAAAAAGAGATATATAAAAAGAACGCATGAGTACAGTGAAAATACTATACAAAAATATCAACGCAGTCGGGTTAGTGTTTTTTTTAGTTTTTCAAAAATTACTAAACTAAGAGTTTCATTTTTACATATGTAGATTTTTCCTTGCCGAGGTCGCGTAAGTGAATTACCTCACTGAACTCTGAACTAATATTCTCCAAATATACCATTCACTGGACAAAGCGGGGGAGGGCAAAGCGGGGGAGGGCAGAGCGGTAGCTCTAGATATATCTAAGACTTTTGACAGGGTATGGCATGAGGGTCTCCTCAGGAAGATTAGATCATACGATATCACTGGTAGAATACTTAACAATTAAATCCTTCTTAGATAAGAGAAAATCCAGGTTGTCCTCGACGGTCGTACATCTAAACAATATGATATAAATGCGGGAGTGCCCCAGGGGTCTATCCTTGGACTTCTACTGTTCCTGATATTCATAAATGACCTCCCCGACAAAATTGCCTCTGAGATGTGTATATATGCTGATGACACCACACTCTATAACAGGCACGACAGGAAAATAAATGAACATATATCTAAAGAAATGGCAGAAACACTAGAAGATGACCTCCAATCTGTAGTGGAATGGGGACAAAAATGGATGATCACGTTCAATGCCGTCAAGACGAAACTAGTTTCATTCAATAATTACAAGAAACCTTCTCTACCACCTATAGCAATGGCCAACGACTCTTTATCTGAGAGTACGTCTTTCAAGCTCCTTGGTCTAACGTTCACAGGAAACATGAGTTGGAACAATTACATCGAGGGCAGTGCCAGGGCCGCTGCAAGGAAGGTGGGCTCTCTCTACCATGCTAGAAAACTACTGACAACCGAAAGTATCCTGTACCTCTCTAAGTCAACCATCCGCCCATGTATGGAGTATTGCTGTCATACTTGGGCTGGTGCATCTGCTGCTAGTCTCTCGCTCCTTGACAAGGTTCAAAAGAGAGTCGCAAATCTGATAGGCCCTGAGCTGGCATCTAAGCTTCAGCCTCTGTCCCATCGACGAAACGTTGCATCCCTGTGCCTGTTCTACAAGTATTATAATGGTGAATGCTCTGACGAACTGCAAGCACTTGTGCCCCCACGACTTGAACACCCTAGACAGACCCGGCAGGGTGCAAAATCCCACCCCCACACTGTAGAGATCCCTAGATGTAAAAGATCTTTCTACTCCAATACTTTCTTCCCCAGAACCGCTAGACTTTGGAATTCCATTCCAGGTCCCTGCTTCCTCAACTGTACTGACGTGCAGAAGTTCAAGTGCAACGTGAACCAACATCTTGCTGCCCAAATCCTTACATAGTACCCCAGTAGTTGTTGCCCCTATTAGTAGCCCCCAACACCAAAGTGGCAAGGTGCCTTGTATGGGGTGAAAATGTAATAATAAAAAAAAATACGGGGTTCGAACATTTCTTTAACCATTTATTCACTGGACTTTTGCCAAATGCGTCCTTAACTTTTACACATGCATACACACACATGTAACAGAGCGCGGACAGGCGTATGCAAATGCGTGCGATATAGCGTCACCGTTAAAGAAAAAGCCTATAAAAAAGAAGAAAGTGCACGTTAGAGAATAGATCACATAAGAGACGTGAATAACATTCGAGATAACGTTAGAGACGTGGATGACGTCCCAACCATAAGGAGAAATCACACATGGCGGGAGAATGAGGAAAAAATGTCGCTGTTACAACAGGAAAAAGGCGCGTTGAAGTCCTTTCCTATTCTTTGTCTACATTGCGACTGAGGCTACGTACAACATGTTGGGTAATGTTACACACAGATAAGAAAACATGCATTCTTATATTACATTGCATCTGTGCAGGTTTAAAATTGCACATAGTATGACGTAATGCACAATTTATCAGCGTACTAACCAACACGCGTATCAACAAATACGCTACTGTCAACCTGAGCTGGATACCTTCCGTGACTTGAACTGTTCCCGTCATGTGATCTATGTGCATCAATCTAGTATGTAAATCTTGTAAACTTTGAATTCACTGTGGAATCTATTTTAACACTAACACACATATGTAACCCATTGAGCAATCCATTAACCTCGATCAGATATCTTGAATCAGGAAATTAACTCAACTTTAGTATAATCTTGAGTTTCCGACGAAACAGGTGGCTGTGAATGACTATATATATATATATATATATATATATATTATTATTATTATTATTATTATTATTACGTTGAACTTTTTCCTATTATGTTATGCACCGTTCTCCTTTTTTCTTACAACTAAGTTTTGCTGTGTTACTTTGAAAGTCCGACATTGTTACTTTATATCTTAGATTATTATTATCAGTGCACAGTATATTTTTAAGGAAATGAAAATGGAAAGATATGTGAGAGGAATAATTCATACGATTTTTGATTATAAAATCGACTATGCACGGTTCAAACCGTATTAATTCTATTTTGTTATTTTACGTACTAATATCAGTGACCAGCAGGCCTCCCGTCCTAGCCCGGTCGTAAAATATACTTAATTATGGTATTTTTAATTTATGCATATTCCGTATTTATTATTATAGAGCCAATTCCTAATTGGTTATTATATTAGTATATAGTAGTGATTGCCAACGTTATAAAAATACGACTTAGGTGCCATCAGCTAAACTGAAACCAAAATATTTAGCTCTCCAGTGGTATTCGCTAGTATCTGAACTATAGACACATGCATATCAAAACTTAAAAAATTCACGCAATTAAACGTATAAACATATATTGGCGCATGCGTAAAGGATACATATTGAGTTAACTTATGTCTGCTAAGTCCAATTTTTCGGTTAAAGTAAGTACCTGATGTTTTTATAGAAATGGTTGTGATTAGAAAAATATCGGGAAAACCAATGCCAATAATAGACCCTTCAGACGTGTACGATATGTATGACCAAACTCAAACATAAAATTTTTGACTACACATAGTTAAAAAAAACAAACAAAAAAACAAACAAACTTATACGCGGTGCTATCAACAATTTCCGAAAGTTTGGTTGCAATCAGACCTGAGATGATACAGGCTGAACAGAAATATTGTCTATTATAATATGATTTTTTAGGAGAGTGCTTCGGCTCGGTGAGTTTCGCAATCGTAAACCTTCCTTGTTCGAAGTCGGGCATTACCTACTTACAATAGGTCTTTGTCTCTGCCACCGAGACATGCCTGCGTAGACACAGCCAGCCGTGGCAGCGCAGAGTAATCGACTAACAATTACTGCGTAAACAATAACGCATATAAATATGAGCTTTAGCGTGGAAAAGAAAGAGGCAAGAATCGCGGGCACACCTGTCAGTATAAAAATAAAGAAAGAAAGAAAAAAGACAAGAAAGTACACATAAACCCAAAATTGGCATTTCTTTTTAAAGCTAAATGTAACAGCTTCTCCTCTGTTGCGGTTGGGTTAGTTCTTCTGCTGCAAATGAAAAAAAAAAAAAAAAAAAAAAGACGCCGACTCAATTTGTAGGGCAGTGCGCGGATTTCACAAGTGAAATAAAGAAAAATGAAAAGTTTTCTTGATCAAACTTCGTATTTGATATTCCCACAATTTTTCCCACTACTAAAATGCAGTTAATACTTTTACTAATACGTTATTAAAACGTACACGATGATAATATCGTGTCCTATTAGATTGCTTGACCAATTTCTCTGCTTTTTTGAGAATTCTTTCGATAAAATTTCCTTTTGATAGTTTCTTCATATCTCCACTTGAATCGTCCAATGATGCAAACACGTTCTGTTACGATTGCTAAGTGATTAACGTTACGATTGCTGAGTGATTAACGTTACGATTGCTAAGTGATTAACGACATGGATTGACGACCTGGGTTTACAAAATGAATCCAGTTCATTCCACAGAAATGCTCTCATCAAACACACATTTGAGCTTTGTTTATTTATTTATTCGTTTTCCTTTTTCGGCATACGAACTCTTTTTGGATTATTTATTGCCGAATCCTGTCATTTTAATAAACGTTTTTGTATCATTAAATATTTATTCATGGTGTTGGGTTTGTTGTTTCATTTTACGGCATTTTCGAGTAATTTAATGCAAAATTCTCTAATTTGGGAAAATATTTCTATGTTTTAAGTTCTTCACATCTCCAAATATTTATTCATGATGTTTGATTTTGGTTATTTTGTTTTATGGTATAGCAATAATTGTTGGGTTCAATCATCTTGGTAAGAGTGTTTATACTTAAATTTCTTTATATATTCACATATTTATTCATCGTGTTTGGTTTGGGTGTTTTGTAGAGGAAAAGTTTTGCTATTGCTTTTGGCTTTGCATGACATGATTGAGTTTTGCAAACAGAAAAGAATCAATGTTTTGACAACGAAACCTGTGTGTGCGGAGAGTCTGATCTGGTAGCATCACTAACTGAGCAGATACCGAGCTGAACTTTGGCTTGCTGACAAAAATTAATATCGCGCATAATGTAATGTAACAGGGCACTTTGGTAATTATCAGGCTTCAGTCTTAGAGAAGCACGAAGTTCTATCCAATATCGATAGGACAAATTTCAGGGAATTAAAACTTCATACAGCCAGCAAACTCGCTATTGTTTGACGTTCTCATTTGCCACTTCTTCATTTTGCGTGAGATTCCAAACATTCTTCGAGGTTCTATTACCGATAAGACCAACTTCATACATCACTGTAGTCAGGGTAAACTGATTAGTGTTACTGATGAATGTGACTACCGATTTCTGAGTGCTAAAAGATCCCCTATATCAAAATGCAGAAGCTTATTTCTGCATTTAGCACTGCTTTATTACCATCAAAACAGCTTATCTTACTGACCATACCTAAGCAAGACTCACCCTTGGCGGATTTTACTAGTTTCCTCTGAAGGAGGAAGTTCATGAGAAGAACAAATCTACAACGGTTCTCAATCGCATATATATATATATATATATATATATATATATATATATATATATATATATATATATATATATATATATAACTACTTAGTTTACTCACATAAAATTAATATACGAAAGTATAGATTTATGCGTAAACTTTAAGTATTTACTTCAAAAGTGCTCAATACGTAGGTAGAGCTAGTTAGTAATTTATAAAATATACATAGCGATTAAGCTACACTGAATATTCCGCGTTTCATCCACTTTAGGACTCTTCGGGCTTATCTGTAAGTAAGCCTGAAGAGTCCTAGAGTGGATGAAACGCGGGATATTCAGTGTAGCTTAATCGCTATGTATATTTTATAAATTACTATATATATATATATATATATATATATATATATATATATATATATATATATATATATATATCCCTTGAAAAATAAAAAAAATTGGTATTATAGTAAATTTGAGAGTTGATGCAGTGATTGCAGGTGATTAAATGACTTACTGACTAGATGTTTTTTTAACGAATGATAAAAAATAATTTTTTGTATGGTTTCAAATGTTAAAAACTTCAAAGACTATATATATATATATATATATATATATATATATATATACCCCTCCTCAAGGGAGACCACGACGTTAGTTTTTTTTTTCCTTTTTTTTTTTTTTTTGCAGTTCTTGCAGGAATGTCGACATCTTCTTACATAATTATTAGTGACCTAAATGGTCACCCATCTGGTACTAAACACGCTCAATGTTGCTTAACTTCGGTGATTTAGCGCTGCGTCAACCTGATAATGCTGTAATCAAAATGGCGTCAATTGACATCAATAACATAACGTAATATTTCGAAATATAGTTTATAAAGTACAAACAAACGATTCAAGCAGAGGTCGTTAAATGCCTACATTTCTTGAATGTTTTTTTTAAGATTTGATGTTTACTGTTATTAATTTTTATTGTCAATCTGAAATATTTCTGTTGTGATGAACATTAAATAATGAAAGCTATTCAATAAGAAATAGAAATTATGAAAACGTTTCTGAAAATATGTTCATTAATTATAAAAAGAGATAATTTACAAGATACTAATACATCTAAGTTAGCTAGAAACGATTCTTGTCCCAATTTACCCCTATATTAAAAAAAGCAAAAGCTCTATGATGTACCTCTCAGCTAGGGAAATAAAATGTCTTATTAGAAAAAATAATAGGTAAATTGCTAAAGTAGTTTTATTTATAAAGAAAATCATTTTCAAGCGAATTTGAGGTTTTCCATTTCTCTCGTGTTAAGAATGGCTTTCTAAAATCTCGCCAGTTTTAATGATTTAGATTTCTCGTTTTTGTTCCCTCATTCTATTCTCAAGATGGCGTCGCTATATAGTGGCTGTTCATTTAGCCATAGAATTTTATTTCCAGTTTATGTTTAAAATAAATTTCAATATATCATTTTCAATATATAAATTTATAAAAAAATGTAATTTTATATTTTATAAGAAATATTTAAAAAAAAATAAATCGATTGCTCAATTTACGTGATTTTTTTTTCCGTCAAGGATACGTATATTATGCAGGTTTCGTTTTATGTTGTTTTTTTTAATATAGTTATAATTCTTGACAAGTCAGATATACCGATAGAAGATAAATGTTCACAAAGAGGGAGTGACAAAATATGATGTCGCTCTGATTCCCCCTTCTTCCATCTCTCTGTCACCCCCCTCTCTCTCTTTGTCTACATTCGCTAAATTTTCTTTTTACTTGTGTATATTTTTTTTTAATTTACTGCTGAAGCTTTCATAAACTTATGATTTTACTTATGCGCGCGTGTGGTTTTTAAAAGTAAAGAAAAAAACAGTAACCGCAGATGGTACGAGTAGATTAGTAAACGTGTTCATTTTTAATTCTGATTGGTCATCAGGTATGAAAGCAAATAGTTAAATTTTACTTTATATATAAGTATAGCCAGTAAATTAAAATTTTCCCAATTTGATTGATCAGTATAGTTTTCTATCCAAAAGCTGCATAATTAAATCTGCTTCAGCATCGATGTAGGATAGGCACTGATGCATTATTTTTCAAAAACTATGAGTTTGTTTCGATCACTTGAATCGGCTTTTATATTTAACCGTTTTGATATTGTTTTTTTTTTTAACATAATTACCCACGCAGGAAATGGGAGCACTGTTTACTCTTACATTCATATCTACTTACACTGACACTCATGTTCACCTGTAAGATATGTTTGGTATATTTCCTTAATATATTGTTCAGAATATATTACTTTCATTGGTTGGACCTCATAGATTTAACGGGACAAGCAAGAGAGCAATTAATATAAATAAATATTTTGACACTTCACAATCAGTTTCACAGAAGTTGAAATATATTAAATAGACTTGGGTATATCTGGCGACATAGCTTTAGAAGCAATAGATTGAGAAGTTAAGATGTCTGTGATTGATGTCTGTGTACAAACGGAGAAAACTGGAATGTAAAAAGCGTATAAGTCACATGAAATCATTTGGTTAGTTTTTCCAGTGTTTGCTTTTATGACCCATGGACTTTAGTCGAGGAGAGATGTATTCTATAAGCACAACTTATTAGGCTTTCTGTATCTCTCCTTCGCCGTCACGCGATGAATGGGTTAAGAATTTTAATAAAGTTGATATCATTCGTCTTAATTAATGAAAATTAACAACTAGAAAAGTTTCATTTCAGCCAACAACAAGAACCAATTGTTTCTTAAGAGTGCACCAACCCTGCATGCCAGTTGCCCTAACATAACTTCTATCTATCTATCTATCTATCTATCTAGCTAGCTAGCTATCTATCTATCTATCTAGCTATCTACCTCTTACTAATTTGGAAGCAAAAAGAAAAATCATCTACGTCCACTTACTACGTCAGCTTAGCCGCTTCCCATCGCTGTGACGTCACTTGCGTTGCATGTAGCTTTTATTATTTTTATTTGGAAAAATTCAGTCCTAATTTCAATCTTGCATGAACATTTATCCCCCTAACGTTATCTTTGTATACCCACATCAAATTATGATTTAGTTCGTTGCTTCTCGATGAAATATTTATCAGATCAATAAAGAATGGACAACTTAGTGCACATCGAAGAATATACAAGCATTTCATTTATGTGTGTGTGCGGTGTTTAAAGGTAAAAATATACAGCAGTCGATGATTACATGATTAGATTAGTGAACCCGTTTATTTTTTACTCTAATGTCAAGGCATCGTCAGTTGAATGATGAAGAATGTTATGGGATGATTGAAAATGAAAAATGGAAGCAGAAGAATCTGATTAATTACGGGGATTGCGAATAATTAGAACTTGTTGAGATTGGATTTGAAGACCAGATTGTTGTAAGCTACATCGAATTAATCTCCTGGTAACGTGTGCCACGTTCATGGTCGTGGTAATAAGCTCCCTAAATGGGAGATTTCGTTTTAGAATGATGGATATTACGAAAGAAAAGTTCTTTGCAGTTGTGGTAGGAAACGAGTTTTTGTGACTTTCAGACAGGGAAATTGGGGTTCAGTCTAGCACTTTTCAACGATAGAGAGCAAAGAAAACTACTTATAATATTCAATATGTAGGATCTTCTATTTGTTAAAAATGATTCGTGTTTTTTTTTCTTTAACTCTCAATTATAATACGTTCTTAGTTTACCCGGTTGACAGTAACATTTTTGTAGGAAGTGTCACTTAAATGTTAGAGTTATTAAACTGGTATACTTTTATATATGCTCTGTTATTATATTTAAGGCCTATTGAGCTATAATTGAAACAGTGTTATACAAAAAAAACACACACACACATATATACGTATATATATATATTATACGGAATAATCGCATGTATATATATATATATATAATCGCGTATATAATATATATATTATATATATAATTGCGTATTGATATATATATATATATATATATATATATATATATATATATATATATATATATATATATATATATATATATATATATATATATATATATATATATATATATATATATATATATATATACGGCATAATCGCGTTGACACACCGGTTCTCGTCAGATGAACGAAGTTAAGCAACGTAATGCCTGTTTAGTACCAAATGGGTAACCATTTGGGAATTATAGGTACTTTACATGCTCTCCGCTTATCTTGGCATTTGTTTCAAGCCGCCCTGTATATACACTTCACTTGCCACTGGTATTTAACAATGTAAACTTAGGAGAGTTGTGGTTGGAGATTGCGTACCTCCTGCCACAAAAATTTCACACACAGGCACCCTTTCGTGTGTATCCATATGTTACATGGAAGGGCTGTCCCCTTATCATGTAAGTAAGAATACATACTAGATAAATGAGAATGATATTAGGATAAGGTTAGAATCGAACCCTGTAAGCAAGTCTTAAAGATAATGGAGAATGGAATGTTAGAAATTAATTCCATTGTTAATTCTATTAGAAATAGTTTAATATTGTTAATTCTATTAGAAATAGTTAAATATTGTTAATTCTATTAGAAATAGTTTAATATTGTTAATTCTATTAGAAATAGTTAAATATTGTTAATTCTATTAGAAATAGTTTAATATTGTTAATTCTATTAGAAATAGTTTAATATTGTTAATTCTATTAGAAATAGTTTAATATTGTTAATTCTATTAGAAATAGTTTAATATTGTTAATTCGATTAGAAATAGTTTAATATTGTTAATTCTATTAGAAATAGTTTAATATTGTTAATTCTATTAGAAATAGTTTAATATTGTTAATTCTATTAGAAATAGTTTAATATTGTTAATTCTATTAGAAATAGTTAAATATTGTTTATGTCAGAAAAACAGTCGATTGTCCATTCTTTTAGAAATCTGTATATTAAATATTTCAGTTAAAAGAATGGACAATACAAATTAAAAATATATTGTTTAAAAATATATTAGAATTAGAATTGAGGATTTTTTTGTTTGCCAAAAGTGTGTTTGGACAAACATATGTAAAGCCACGTGAAAATTAG
Organism: Euprymna scolopes; assembly: GCF_053919585.1. Taxonomy (NCBI): domain Eukaryota; kingdom Metazoa; phylum Mollusca; class Cephalopoda; order Sepiida; family Sepiolidae; genus Euprymna; species Euprymna scolopes. The sequence continues at coordinate 70,724,318 of NC_136494.1, read as the reverse complement.
TCACGTTTGAAAACACACTTCTGACGTCATAAACAAAGGAGATTTCTCAATAAAGAATCTAAGGGTTCGAAGTTAGAAATCAGTTGGTGAGTTAGTCAGTCAAGAGTTGGTCAATGTATGAGTTAGAGTCAGTTTGAGAGTAGAGCCTCTTAGGAGCGGAGGGAGGAGAGTAGACCATGTAGTCGAAAATGCTTGAGTTCCTGACATCACCGATCAGCCAATTGAAGAATAAAGAAATCATCTATATTTTGTAACTGTTGTCTCGTGTCGTCATTCCTTACAACAGAAAAGGTAAATGTGTTTTATCATCATCTTATAACGATCTCTTGTATAACCCCTTACAACTAATGTACATCGTCCATCATAAGTGAAGGATCTCCTCCCCTCTATATTTGTACAAGAACTGTTGCATCATATCATCCAGTCCGTATTAATATGAAACTTCCAAGAATTGTAACAGTAGTCGTCATGATGTAATATATATAAATGTTTTCCCTCAGAATTGCCATCATCACCGTTATATATGTGCCCCCAATATGACTCTCCGTTACGTCTCCAATATTATCCCCCTCCTTTTCAACACATTGTCTGTCAAACTGTCAAAGACAGAAGGAGCCCTTTATATATATATATATATATATATATATATATATATATATATATATATATATATATATATATATATAGCAAAACTGGTAATTAGTAAAAACCTGAAGAAGGCGCCCAATACTATTGCAGAGCAAACATATATATTTTTTATTTTATTACTGTTTTATCTGTTTAGTTACACATGTTTAGTTACACATGTTTCTGCTACCGAATCGTATCAGCGATCCAACAACTTCGTCAGACTTGAACAGAAGTGGTTATTATGATTTAGAAAGACGATATTAGAAGAAGACGATAGAAAAAGAGGAGGAGAATATATATATATATATATATATATATATATATATGATATTAGAAGAAAACGATGGAAAAATAAAAGGGGGGAATATATATATATATATATATATATATATATATATATATATATAGAGAGAGAGAGAGAGAGAGAGAGGCGGGAAGAGTGAGATAAAAAGAGAGGCTCGACAAACTGCTGATTTGAAAGTAACGTTATTATGCAGTTTTAACCCCTTGTAAAATAATATATGAAAGAAATATAATGCTGTTATTTTAAATTTACATTTTGGAGTTCATATGCAGTGAGAAGCACTAACTTCGAAAACTTCTGATTTAACTCTATTATTTTTATGGACCATTTTTCGTAATATTTTTTTAGACTGATTTACGCATTCCCTTAATTGCTTTTTTTTTTAGAATCAAACATTACCTGCAGGTTAACGCCCCAAACCAGATTGGGCTACAAAGCTCTGCCTCATCCACCATACTCACCAGATTAATCACCTACCCCCTATCACTGTTTCAAGCATCTCGACAAGTTTCTGCGTTAGAAATGCTTCAAAAACCTAAGCGATAACAAAAACCCTAACCGCGATTTCGCGATATAAATATTTTGCTTGGTTACAGAGGAAATTTCAGTGGAATTCTAGTATTAGTAGCAGTAGTAGTAGTAGTAGTAGTAGTGCTCACTCAACATTCCATTTAAAGTTCATTTTGCACAACCGGTCTCCAATCTTGTGTATATCCTTATCAGGAAAGGTAGCGACGTTAGATCTTTGTAGTTTCTGTATGGAGGTTTCGACGCTTTTCGAGAACACCTGGTATTCCCAAATGGTCACCTATATGGCACTGACCAGGTTCATCGTTGCTTAACTGCGGCGGGCTAACGAGAATTGTTTTGGGATTTTGTCGCATATCTGTCATTCGTTCGTCAATGATTCATAAACTTCTTTTCCTAAATGCTGTTACATTCCTGACTCCCACCATGTATTTTTGACTCACAGTTTTTATGTGATGAAGCGGATCGTATGCATATATTTACATTTATGTCTGCACTATAAACAATGACAATTTTACTATGACATTTTGAAAGAGAATTCTAAATATCAGCATCGTTGACGGAGCAGTGCTTTATTAGGACTGATAAAACATATATAATAAAAACATAGACCAACGCTGCAAAACAAAACAAAACACAAAACACGACTACTAAAAATAAACAACTGACACGCCGATTTCAGTTCTTCCGTATCGATACTGTTCCTTACCTTACACATAGTACACATAATACAATCGGACACGTGTGTGCATCCCCTCCTCACTACCCCCATTTCGGAGTCATAGAACACCTCACTCCTTCGGGCGTACTTTAGTTACACACTCCTGTGCAGAAATGAATAACATTAAACTAGCAAAAACAAAACAAAGACTAAAAAAGGAAAAAAAAAAAAAAAAAAAAAAAGATAAAAACAGATAAAGTCAAATATGCTTGGATTTTGCTGTCCTCATGCAATTGTGACAGTAAAACATTTTTGGTCCGCGATTTTAATCGCGACACATTTATGTCCGTAAGTAGGTTTTCCATGATTTCATTAGTTCGTTATTCATTTTATTAATCGGTTATTCTGTAATTGCGTTAACGTTTAGTCGGTTATTCAATCATTACTCTATTCTATATCGAATATTCTGCCATTCCATTAGACAATTGTTCCATTATTCCGTTATTCCATGATTCCGTTATTTTATTAAGTATTCCATTTTAGCGTTCGACAAGACACGCAGGCTACATTGACTGAAACATTATTCTATGTGGGCGATGCCGTCATTCAAATATTCGGTTATGTTTTAAGTCGTTTATTTCATCAGTTTTGTCACCGGTTATTCCGTTATTCCATTAATCTATTTTCGTTCTTGTATTAGTCGGTTATTTCGAAATTCGATTAGTTGGTTATTTTGTTATTGTTCTATTAATTGCGTATTCCTTTATTCCATTAGATAGTGATAACGTTATTCCGTTAGTTTTTGCTGTTGTTGTTTATTTTTTCATCTGATTCATTAGTTCTTCACGAAAGTATTAAGTTTTATAACAGAAACAAAGAAAACTAACTGAAACACTGGTTTCTCTCCCACAAGTCAACTGTTCACAAAATGGCCGCATATGGCAATATTTGGAAACTATTAAACGTGCTGTTTTAGTTTAGCATAAGGTTTTGACGCAAACTAACCCACATTTGTAGTTTTTATTTACATTTTTAAAAATGTATAGTGATCTTATGGGACCACAGCTGCTTAACTGATCTCATTTGCTTCGATTTGTTTTCATGTCACTAATAAGTTCAGGCATATCAACCCTTTCAAATTGTTTTCTGTTGAAACCTAACGAATCTGCAGTAGATCAAGCATTTCTTTCATTTTTTTTTGTATTTGATGCCAAAACAGAACAATCTCGTTAGATACCACTACACGTAACACGTTTATCTCATTTAAAATTTCAACGTAATAATAACATTGCTCGCCATATCTGTTTTACAGTATTAACCTTTTAACATTGTTGACACGACGCAAAATGAACGCGGGAGTCTTTTTTGTTGTATGTAGGAATTAAATGATCCTGAAATGTTGCTATCTTGTAAATCAAATCAATAACCTCAATTAATGCATTCAGATCAATAACGTACGCTAAAACAATAACTAGGGTGGAACGACAAAGTTTTCGCCCTAAAGAAAACAACACTACAGCTTTATTTAAAAACTTCTATGGAAAAAATCAATACGGGTGACTTGATTATGTAGTAGAGCTGACATATATTCAATGTAGTCGTCTTCGCCCTCAATCACCGTCTCGATACGGGTCCGGAACTGGGAGCTCCTTTTTTACAAGCGCCGGCGGGAGCTCGGCGAATACTCGATGGATGGTGGCGATCAGGCTGGCTTTTGGTGTTTTTGGAGGTTATGTTGATAATGTTCACGACGTATGAGCAAACGAAATAGTCCAGAGGATTCATGTAAGGTGAGGATGAGGGCCAGTGAGAGAAAGATACAAAATCATAGCACTCCTTCTAAAGTCAAGCCTGGGTCTTTTTGGACTTGTGGGCCAGAGCCGAGTCCTGCTGCCACACCCAGTGTCCACAAGTGGCAACCTGATTGCACCAAGAGATCACCACACTTTTTAGCACATCCAGGTAAACTTTGGTGTTTACTTTCAAGCCGATTCGAAAATGTGAGGTGGCATGATGTGGCACTCAATTAAAACCACACGAAAAATCTTTAGGAAAACTTTTTTTTAATCACGTTGCCACGCCTTTGTAATTCGTGGATACTCAGCGATGCATTTTAAGGTGCTGGAAATAATTATGTTGTCATATCTTGGATCGGTAGAGAGTATGACTTGTACAGCGGCGCATCTCCGATCTCGCTCGTTGAACATTGTGTCACTTTCGGACATGGTAGAAGGCTCCTCTCGCTCATGGAATTTGTACAAAACTAGTCAACTCGTAAATAATCTGCAAAAAAACAAAAAACAAAAAAAAAACGGTTTTCATCAAACGGAAATGGAATCATGAGGTCTTTTATATGGCGACAATTTTATTTCCACCCTGTAATACCGGTCTAAATTCCATTTGTTGCTCCTGTCTAAAATTGATATTCGAATATATATATATATATATATATATATACATATATATATATATATATATATATATATATATATATATATATATATATATATATATATATATATATGAGCAAACAGTTAATAAAATATGTTAAAAAACATTTTGAAATTTGTTAAAAACATATTTAATCTGAAAAGGAAACACCAGATAAATTGATAGTCCTTAATCCGCGGAGTTTCGAAGAAATACTTTCCTATTAGGTAGGAATTAGCAAAATGCGGGATCAGATTTTGCATGCAAAAGTATTTGATGAAACAACAAGTAAGTCAAAGATCTTACTTGAAAACAAAAAAAGTGAAGCAAAGGGAATATAGTAAAGAAAAAGGTGATTACACATGAATAGATAGTCTGGTGGAAAATAAAAAAATCCAGTGATGGTTAAATCCAAATGTAAAACTTTAAGAAAGTTAAAAGGATTTCCATTTGTAAAAGTAAAATTCCAGGAAATCCCGTAATTGGAAGAAGATGGTCCATAATAATCCAAAGGCAGAAATCCATGGAATAATTCACAAAAATGTGTACAAGGAATAAAGAATAGATTCCAATAATATTAATAAAAGAAAAATAAGATATGCTTTTCACTCTACTTCCGAGACATAAATATAAATAAGAAAGATCAGGGAAGAGAAAGAGGAAAAATGATGATAAAGTTAAAAATAAAATATAATAAAGGGAAACAAAAGTCAAAATGACCCAGACAGGAAATGTTAAAGGCGCGAAAAAAATATATAGGGCAAAATAATATAGGTCAACTGAAATGTACAGGTCATCAATTAAAAAATGTCAGCAAGAGTTGTTAGACGGAACTAAATGGAAAATAAATAAATAAATAAATTAATAAATAAATAGAAAATAAATAATAAATAAAGAATAAATAAATAAATAAATAATAAAAAATAAACAATAAAATATAAAATAGAATAAAAATAAAAATAAAAATATAAAAATAAAAAATATATTACATCTGGCTTGAGATAATTTTATAAATATTAATTCTTTAATATTTATAATATATTTTAATTTTGCCATCTTGGATCATTTTGGTAAATTTAATTGTAATTTTTATTATATATATATATATATATATATATATATATATATATATATATATATATATATATGTTTCACCCTTCCAAATTTTATTGTTATCGAAATCGATGAAATCGCCCTATTTTTCAATCAAACCGATTAATTGCCTGCTCTATTTAGAGACTCACTGCGGTGCACTGGAAGGAAGCTCCACATGCCTGTCCGCAGTGACGTAGTCCACAATACATTGTAGTTTATATTGCAATATAGAGAAACTACTGTTGATTTTATCAATTTTTTTTTTTATAGATTTGGGAAGATGATTTGCACCCAGAAAATACAAATGGCCGTTATTAAGGAGAAATAAAGTGTAGGCGGCTGTTGTGATAACGGGAAGTTATCTGCCCTGATTATCGAGAGAGGTGGATAACACAGGAACTTGGGGGGATAGGCTTGCTATCACTTAAGCTTCAGCAAACAGCAGAGGCTATTGCCAGTGAAAGATGGCTGGTGATGGTTTAGCTGAAAACTCATAGTCACGAGTAATAATAATAATAATAATAATAATAACAATAATAATAATAATAATAATAATAATAATATTCCTAATAATAATAATAATAATAATAATAATAATAATAATAATAATAATAATATTTGGAGAGATTGGAATCAGAGGGATAGCTGAAACGATACAGCAGATAGCAATAGCTAAAATGGCTTAAATAGTAAGAAAAACCTTTGAATGCGAAGACTAATACACATGAGTAACAGACGCTAGCTTGACATATAGAAACTGTAACAGAAGCAAAACACAAAGAAACACCACATGGAATCGAGAAAACTGAAACTGTTTAATTATAAGTTATCCCCCCCCCCAAAAAAAAATAAACAACTACTACTACACACAATAGTCGAGGATGGTCAAGGTGGATGAAAAAAAAAACCGAGGTCAGAAAGCACTAACCGGACCCCTACTGAATGTATGCAAAGGGAACTGGAACCTTGAGGAGACTTATTGCTATCCAAATTCCAGTTAAAACCTATGGTCGCTGCCAACAGGATGTCAATGGTAAACGGCTGTTGCGACAACGCAAATTAATTTGTAAAGGTTATTGAAAGAGGTGGAGAGCATTGGAAATCTGTGGATACTTCTTGTCACTCAGACTCCACGGAGCACTACAGGTTGTTCTGAAAGAGAAATCTTTGATGGCCTATGTGAAAACTCCTAGTGAGTTAATAATAATAATAAGAAGAAGAAAAAGAAGAAGACAAAGAAGAAGACAAAGAAGAAGAAGAAGAAGAAGAAGAAGAAGAAGAGGAAGAATGCACTGTTTAATCCCTGGTAGTGCTTGGTAGGAATAGCTAGTATGCATTATATTATTATATTACTACTTTAATCTCGGGTAGTGCTTGTTAGGGATAGCTAGTATGCATTATATTATTATATTACTAGTTTAATCCCAGGTAGTGCTGGTTAGGGATAGCTAGTATGCATTATAGTATTATATTATTAGTTTAATCCAGGTAGTACTGGTAAGGGATAGCTAGTGTGCATTATATTATTTTATTATTAGTTTAATCTCGGATAGTGCTTGTTGGGGATAGCTAGTGTGCATTATATTATTATATTATTAGTTTAATCCCAGGTAGAGCTGGTTAGGGATAGCTAGTATGCATTATATTATTATATTATTAGTTTAATTCCAGGTAGTCCTGGTTAGGGATAGCTAGTATGCATTATATTATTATCTTATCATTTGTCTCCGTCATTCTCTTACTCAACTTTGTTCAGTTTTCGTTCCTACCCGCTTAATTCAATTTGTCTTGAATCCCCGCACCACCCTTGATGATATTTTACCAGATTTCTTACCTTCTTGCAAGCCCCTCGCGCAACATTACCCACGGGCTGTATCTCACCGCCCTCGTCACTGATTGATGGTCGGCGCGAGATCAGTCGAATGCGTTACATCGATGTATCATAATGTTCCCCCTCTTGACAATTTGTACCCACAACAAATACATCATAAGAATAAAGCAGGTCAGCTATCAACACGTGTATGAAACATCTTTTTACTTTTATTCTTATTTTTTACTAAGATATCATCAAGGTCCATAGGCAACTCGAGGATAATGGTTAAATGAGTGTGCAGTGGACGGGATGATTAGTTATGATGGTTGTCATTGAGCATTATTCAATCTATTTTATGTGAACCAGATGGTTCTGTTGCTGGTATTCGTTTCCCTGTTATCTTTCAAGTTAGGCATCTTTCTAAAAAGACTTCGTGTATTTACGGAAAGGAGAACGTGAAGGTTACCAACATTCTTAAGTGAAAGTGTTTATGTGAAATGAACTGGATTCGAACTTGGCACATTAAAGTTGTCAGTCTGTGTCATTAACCACTGTGCCACCATTACCTCCCTAGTAATGATGCTGGTGATTGGGCAAAATTTGTTTATTTCAGAAAGTTGCTTTAGAAGAATTTGTTTATTAGACTGTAAAGCGATCATTCTGTAGCTAAGTAAAAAAGAAGTTCCACGAAGAACTTTGTTCAGGCAAGTTTCGTTCAGTTTTAAGTAGTGAAACAGAAAAAAAAACATACCATTAAAAGGAGGCAGACGCGGGTGTGCTGTGAATTTATCAAAGGGTGGGACGATTGTGTAGTAACTTTTATTGATAGTATACTAACGAGATTCTAGTCCCCCACGAAGTAATCTCCTCCGGCTGCAATGCACTTGTTGTATCGTTCCAACAACTTCTGGAAAGCCCCACGGAAGTTCTCTTCTGTGAGCGTCTCAATGTCCCTCGTCACAGCCTTTTAAGAAATCTACGCGCAGGCACTCTTACAGTAGGAATCCATCGTCTGTCAAGACTGAACAAAGTTATCACACACACACACACACACACACACACACACACACATATATAATCTTTATTTTTACTTCTTTTTATTTTTACTATTTTATTGTATTTCTCTCTCTCTCTCTCTCTCTCTCTATCTCTCTCTCTCTCTCTACTATTATATAAAGGAACTTTGTCTGTGTGTCTATGACTTCGTTCCCTATGCACTTGAATACGGCCAATTTTTATGAAATTTCACACAAAAGAATTTCATGTGTCTGGCAGTGATCCAAGATAGGTTTTGTTTTGAATGTCTACTATAAGTAGCGATAATAAATAATCAAAATAATCCGATGAAAGAATGAACAAACGATTTGGATCGAAGTTAACACCTTACAGCACCTAACATCACAAAGGAATGTAAGAAGTTTTTTTTTTTACCACACAAGCCGAAATGCTCGATTTTAAAAATTGACAGTAGCTTCTTCGATATGACAAGATCGCGTCCGAAATGAATGTTTCTATTTTAAGCACAATTAGTATATGATCCTTGATTTTTCGCATCTTAAACTTCAATTCAAGCCATTATATATAAAAAAAATAATTTTATAAAATCAGCATTAGGTTATCTACTATGCAATGTAGACTAGAATGCATGCGACAGCATCTGGCTTTACTTCAGGTGCACCGCGATGTGACCCCAACTAGATCAGGCAATCAATCCATTTGATTGAAAAATTGGGAATTTTATCGATTTCGATGATATTAAAAACATAAGAGTACGAAACATTTGTTGATCACTATTCAATCCCTGGTGGCATCGGGTCACCACGCTAGGCGATCTATCATACTATATATATATATATATATATATATATATATATATATATATATATATATAGAGAGAGAGAGAGAGAGAGAGAGAGAGGGGAGAGGGGCAGAGATAGATAGATAGATAGATAGATAGATGTTCTAAAACGAGGAAAAAAGTATTTAATGCACATGCTATATTTCAATATCATTTAGGAAATATAACCAAAAGTATTATTCAAGAATATGTGAATTAAAAAAAACTGAGGATTTACAGAATTGATGTTACATTCTCAAAATGCTGCCTTTTAAAACATAGAATCAGATGAACACAATGGGAAAACGACGCGGCATTGTCGCTACATCCCTTTCACAAGAAAGATGTGCATTGTTCTCTATTAGTTCATCAAGGCTTCTGCATTGCGGTAAGTGCAACAATCTAGTCACCACCGTGCTTCCAAATCAGAAGCTCACCCGTGTGAGGTCGAGTGAGGGAGTGACGCGTTTGCCTTTCATGACTTTCTGGTCGTGCTCGAGACATAAATGTTATGACTGATAGGATATCGAGAGGAAATCGACGGTTGATGTAAGAGAATGAGAAAAAAAAAACTTACACGAAAACAGTATATATGTATAAATGTATCTTGAGATAGAATTAACATTATAACATATGTGGTGTAAAGACCGTGAAGAAGCAATACATTGATTTTATTACTAAAATAAAAATATTCCGCTTCAGTTTGATACAATTTACAGACTTGCGACCAACAAATATCAAATAATATGCAAACTCTGATTTTTTCTTGCAATGATTGGCCGGCTTTGTAAGATGTTTTGTTTTTACATTTGAAACTATTCTTGAACAACCATGCTGCAACACTTCAACACTGCTTCAGTAACATTTCTGAAAATCAAAGCCTCCCCCAAATATACGCACATCCTCGATACTTAAATAGTTTAACATTTCAACTTATTAAAACACTGCCTTTAAATATTTGAAAGAATACGTTGGAATTCCTTTATTTTTTTCAAATGAAAACAAAAGAATAAACACGAAAAGGAATGTCTAATAAAAACTAGTACCAAACAGAAATATCAAACTATACTAATGTTACAAGAACAGGCCCCCTTTTCTTGTAAGTAAGAAAAACATTAAATAAGGAAAAATGAGATAAGATAGACCGAGCATTGAACTTTGTAAGCTAGGTTTGGAAATAGGTTCAGAAAAGAGATTCAGAAGGAATTCGATTGTTTAGAGATGTTATTGTAAAAAGGAATTTTGATTGCTGAATTCTTTTTTATGAAAACTGAATTCAAATAAGGCCATCTAGAAGCGAGCAATAGAAAATGAAAAACATATTGAAAAATAGGTAAGGCTGAAAATAGGTTAAAGAATTCTCGTCTGCAGACATGTGTGAACAGTGATTGTTTTAGTCACGTGAGTTCAGGCCACGGGATCGATTGAGCACATTTTTGACCAGGCGATGACGTCATGGCTGAGAAATGAATTCTCAATATAGTTGCTAGTTTGAGATAGAAACAGGAGAACGGAGACAGGGTCGGACGGAAAGAGAGAGAGTTGGACAGACGGGAGACAGGAGAGTCGAGTCCGGATCGAATCCCCCTTTGGAAGGGAAGGGTTAGAAGTTGTAATCATGTAGTGACTTTTGAATTCCTGGATGTGAAATCATTGCAACCGGCCGAAGCAATAAAAGAAACAGTATATTTTGTAACTGTCGTCTTCGTTGTCGTCTTTCTACCAAAACAAAGGTAATGTGAAATCGTATTTATATGAACTTTGTTCCCACACTCATCTTGATAATGAACATTGTATAAACCCCATCCTTAAGTAATGTGTCCCCTCTCTATTATAAGTAATGACTGTCAACTTTTTTTATTATAAGAACAGATAACTCATCCCTCTCCTAATATATGTGTTAAGAAGAAAGAAGAAACATTCACAGAACTGTATAAATGCCTCTCTCTTCTATCTCCCCCCCTCATCCAATTGTATCACAAGTCCCCGCCTCTCTTTAAAATTTACTCGATGTATGTCTCTCGCTCCAATATGAACACTCAGCTATATAATATTCGTCATCTTAGAAGACCCCACCCCTATGCAACACTAAGACATTTTTATTTGGATTTAATTATGTTTTATTTGTGAACTTTTGGGCTTTCTTTTCTGTTTTTCTCTATTACTTCAGGCAGGTTTAATTAAATCCTTGTAAAATATTTTTTTGAAAAAAATGTATATAACATAATGCATATGAGCGCGTGAGAAAGTATCAGCATCAGCAGAGGATCGCTGGATTGCAACGAGATTAGCAGCAGCAGTAGCCGAAAAAGGCGCATATGCAAATTAGAAAAGGATGCGCGAGAGGAAAAGGAAAAAAGAAGGAAATATGCACTACGTGGTCAGAAAAAGAAAGTCGACATCGAAGAAAATGGACGTATAAAGTCGAGAATTAGAATGGAACGGCCGTGACCGACTTGCGGTCGGAAAAATAAGAAACGCTAGCCAGGTAAAATAAAAATGTGGCAGCGAGAGACTTTGTTTAAGTTGTGCCGAAAATATTTTTTTGATATTATGTGACCGAGAGATTGTTCTTTCTAATGATACCATGTTCGTGCCGTTTCGATACGGATGACAAAAAAGGTTTCAGCGGACATACAAACACGCAAACCAACCAGCGCACAAACACATAGGCGACTAAGACTTGTATAATAGATGACAACAAATATTATCGGTTACAGTCATTCCTTTTCGTATTGTCACTGTTGAGTGCGAATCTTATATTGTTCGTGTGAGTGCTTTTAAAAGAGAGTTTCTAAAACAATATAAAAACAAAACAAGCAAAAACAAGATACGTAGTAGATGTGTTGAGTAAGAACCCGGATGAAGTGGTCGAAAAATTGCACTTTACCTTATTTTCATAAAAAGATTCGTCGCTATAAAAAGGGAAATGGTGAGCATATGTCAACAATTTTCATGAAGTGGTAATACCTTTTAAAGCTTTTATTTAACCAGTAACAATGGCGTTAAACAGAATAGCATCTTTGCAGCGAGAATAACGGCAATGAAAAAATTCTGTTAAAAAAGAGAAAATGCCAACCCGGATATTTATTTATTTATTTATTTCCAATTTTAATGTTATTAATTACTAAAGTAAAGTGGAACGCTACGTAACGTTATATAACCCCCGAAATAAGGTAGATCAATGTCACACTATAATACCCCCACTTTTTAAGCCTTTCTCCGTATGGAATCAATGCGACTTTATTTTCGGGTTTATTGTAATAAAGTCCGTATTTAATAATTTATTCTTTCTATGATTTGTATTCATTAGTCTCGCAAACGCTTTCTGACATTCTCACGTCACGACGCAGCCTTTTCTCTTCATCTTATCCATTTATTATTTAGTTTTGAAATAACTCATTACAAGACAATCGCAAATCTTGTATGTTTAGACTAAACATTTTGTAAGAATTCAGAAAATTAAGAGAACTTTGTTGAGCAGATTCTTCTGTCGGACTTGGCATATCTTGTAACTTACTTGCTCGCACTGTGTTTGACCTTTTCATATAGTTGCCCATGATAAGACTAAAATATTTCAATTTTTTTCTCTTTTTGTAATCCGTAGGAAAAATTACTTGCTATATCTGACATTCACATTTATTTTTATTTATTTATTCACTTTATCGTCAATCTTATCAAATAAAGCGAATGAAACATTTTACTTTGTAGTGATTGGTTGAATGTATTTAAATTCAGTATTGTCAGACACTTTTAGCTGTTTCTAGTTAGACGTTTATGTCTATATTAGCTTTCATTGAATGTTTATTTGCCGTTTTACGCTACGGCCGACCTTTTTGTTTTCGAGATACACACTGATGGTAAAATGTGTATTCCATTGCATATCAAGTAATGCCTGTGCTTGAAGCTTTTTCTAGTGAGAGAAGACTTTGCACTGAGACAATCCTATTCTCTGAACAACTCCTACATTGAACCAAAAAGAAGAGCAAGTCAATATCATTGGATGCAGCAGCCGCCGCAGGTTTTATATCGGGGTTTTCTTTCTCCTAGAAAGGTTGCCTTTATCACGGCTTATGGGAGCTTCCCCCCCATGCCATTTGATCCATGACAGCGAATTAGGTTGCTGGAAACCAGACAATACTCCACACGACAGTTGGTCATGAATGCCGCAGCTGACAGAGCCTAAGCTCATTTGGAGGTTTCTGTCTCACTCTTGGCCTTTGGTTAGAAAAACCTTGGCCCACAAGGCAGGGGACGCCCAGTGATTCGGCGCATGTCACTCGCCGTTCATCAGAGCCCCATTTGTTTTGTAGTGGTCACGACGTGCACGTGGGGTTGATTTACTTGGGAGAAGCACAGTATGACGCTAAGACATCTGTGTGCTTTTAACACACGTCCACACCAGACCCTGAGCACCTTCACTTTTCATCACTTTATATATATATATATATATATATATATATATATATATATATATATATATATATATATATATATATATATACTAGCAAAGATACCCGCACTTTACAAGGGACTTTGCTGTACGCTCGGGTACCCGATTCACGACTACCCCAGCGTACAGCAAAGTTTCAACCTTAACAGGTTGAAAATTTGTGTACACCATCCCTAGGTGGAAGACCATCATTTTGCCAGGTTTAGTTACGATCAGTTCAGTGGTTTCTGCTGAAGAGAAATGTGCACAAAAACACACACGTAAGCAGCCACGCTACTACTTTATATATGAAGCGTTCGGTGGAAGAAAGACGTAAGCACTAAAAGTTGAAATTTTGAGATTTTTGTCGCATTCTGAATTCAAAGTATTTATGTGATAAAAAGTGTTCGAATATTTGATATACGTCTATTGCAATGTGGATCCTAAGGACCATAGATTTTATTTAAATTCTCCATCGCATTATGATCTATTAGTTTTGATTTTTCCAGACTTGCAAATCAACGAGCAATAACATCATTGTCGTTAATTAAAGTAAAATATATTTTTTTAAAATGTGTAATCCTCTTTAAATATGACCGAAAAAGGGAACAAGAAAGGTTGACCAGTGGGAAAGCGAAACAGCAAAACGGAAGCGAAATAGTGGAGACGAATATGTCAGTAATTCTTCAAAATGCATTGTAGGAAAGCGCAAGCTTGGAGAAGCATGTTCCTGCAAGAAAAAATATTTCGTAAAAATAGGCGACCCGGAAAATGTTGCGTTAATATTCAAATCATTCGGAAAAATAGGAAATTACAACGAGCAAAATCATTCAAACATTTGATCTCTTTTTTGTGAAAAGTATCAAGTGGCGCTTACGTCGTTCTTACACTGAACACGTCGTTTATATATATATATATATATATATATATATATATATATATATATATATATATGTATATATATATATAAAAGCGAAAATATTTGTGTGTGTGTGTGTGTGTGTGTGTTTGTCTGTGTGCGTTTTCGTGTATGTCGGCAAAAGAGTTTTTTCTTCGGCCTTCTCGCGGGGGTCGCTACTTCTTAAACTTTTTATATCACATCTAAATGACAATATCTACGAGATAACAAGGGGGTCGCGTGTGTATTTAATTTGCCGCCCTTTGAAAAGCATAATATTCAACATTTTTCGATCGCCGCGTCTGGATTCGGCTTTTTCGTATAATAAAACAAAACAAAAAAAAAACTTCCCTCATTATGTCGTCAAGTACGGGCACCTGCCAATTCTTGATACTTGAATAAATTCAAAGACGTTTACTCTACTACTTCTTGCTGGCCCAGTGGTTAGCGTCGCACTTTTTTTTTTCACACTTTATTTTCCAACGCGGCTCAAGGCTTCGGGTTCAATCCTTCCTACTTACCTACCAAATTTTTTTTAACCACCCCCAACACAAACACCCGGGCAACGTCTTTTGTTTTGATTTATCCAAAAGAACCCCCCCCCAACACAAACACACCCGCAAGAAGTCTTCACTTATTTTTTTGTGTTGATTTACGCAAAACCACACCTCGAAACACCCGGGCATCGCCGGCTATTCCCGCTAGTATATATCTAATATATAAACCGTTATATATCTGTCTGTCTGTCTGTCTTCAAACTTTATCCCTTCCGAAATTAAAAGTCACACAGCGGCGCTAGGGGTCTCAAATGCTTGGATTTTTAACGGAAAATTCTTTTATGGGTGTTTAGCCGGTTAAAATAGTTTTTAAGGGGTCCAAAATAGGTCAAAAATGGGCCCAAATTGAAAAAAATCGTTATACATTTTGTACATTAATCTTAGTTTTTATTTTTTAATTTTTAATTTTAATCAGTTCATATGCGTATCACGTTGATACAGTGGTAACGTCACCAGCTTTGAATGCTATAGTTTTGCTTTCGGTTTCGATTCTATAGCTGATGGTTGTCAAATACTTTTTTTTTACTTTTGAAATCACGACTCTATAATAATAGATACGGAATCTGGACGAATTAAAATATCATATTTAGGCGTATTTTACGACCGGGCAAAGACGCCCCCCCCTCCGCTAATATATATAAATATATATATATATATATATATATTCCCTTGTTCGTATTTTCTCATTGGGAGATAAGTTCTTAATCTATCAGCGAAAAAGACAAAAGAAGCTGCTATTTCTGTTTTATAAAAAGACAATCATCAGACGATTGTTGTCGTTTTTCTTTTCGCTTGGCTGTATCTTCCTTTTATTAATTCTAATTAGAATGTTAGACCAATTTCTTTGAACGTTGGACTCTGTTGAAGGGTTCTATCAGCCAACACAATCGCTAGCGGAAGTTGGAAATTACGCAAGCATCTGGGATATCTGAATTTCCTTACCAAGGGTTTCCACACCTTTGGCCTAAAACTAAATCAAACTATATATAGCCTAGATTATCGCCTCTTAGGCCTGTTCCAAAATTTATAACGGTTAGTTCCTTAATGCAGGAGTGAAACTTATACATACAAACATTTAAACATATACACATACTAGTGATAGGACGATTCTAATATTGTCCCGCTTCATCTACAATTACAGATTCCGTACTAAATTACCGATTCCGATACAATTATTGATTCCGTACTAAATTACCGACTCCGATACAATTATCGATTCCGTACTAATTGCCGATTTCAGGTACAATTACCTATTCCGATCCCAATTCTTTATAAATCTCTAAATATTTAACTATGGAGTTGCTATTTTTTCCAGGTAATCGTAAAAACATATGTTGCGCAGTTATTTTCTCTAACGTAAAAATACACCTGCGTGGATGATTTATAGAATTTTATATTACTGATGGTTTAAAATCAATAAATATTTATTATTTTATTGTTTCTACCAGCAGTGGAAGATTTTGTTTTAAACAAAATTAAAAAAAAAACAACAACAAAAAAAAAACAACAAACAAATAAAAGGACAAAGAATCGTTGTGAGCATCGGAAAATAGGCACAAATTCTTCCGATTCCGATACCGATTCTGATGCCCTGATAAGTTCTGATTTTTTTCCGATTCCAATTACGATGAATCGATCCAACATGCATACATACATAACTTTATATATATATTTTTAATTTAGATAAACCAGTTTAAATAAAAAAAATCGTCACTGGTCGCTAGTACTCAAAACAATAACAAACAACATTAATGAGTACACATTCATGAACGCGAATTATCCAGTAAGGTTCCGTAGTCTAACGTTAAGAGTACCGAGATGCAGTAAAACGTAGTTGCGGTTTCAAATCCGGCTATAATTTATATATATATATATATATATATATATATATATATATATATATATATATATATATATTGTTAAAACGTATCGCAAACACAAAAAAGTAATGGTATTTATTAAAAAAAGCTATATTGTTTCAGCACTAGTGAGGATTGGCTAAGTGGTAGAGCTTCACACTGTAGATTCTGAGGTCTTGGTTTCGGTTCTCGCCGACTTCAGTCATGCTGATTAGTCTTAAAAAAACGAAACACATGTCCGTGAATAATTAACTTTAAAAAATATATATACGTCGCCCTTCGTCTGGGGACTTAACACTGGTGATAGGAAACTTATTCAAAACTAGTATTAAAGTAAAAAGATTTTACCGTGTAAATAATCGAATTCGTTTAAAAATGTCGCATAGAAAATAAACAAATAAATGATATCTATAAAAAATGGCTGTATATTCCAGCATTGACTCTGGAAATTGGCCCATTTGTGAGGCTTACGTATTCAGACTTTGTGCTCTTAGTTTCGAATGTTGCTAGATTCAACCACGTAGACGAATCGTAAACGACGAAACCCGTGTCTGTGGATCATTAAATATTAAAAATAACTTTATATATATATACAGATACAATATTCATAAAGACGGGGAAAATCGTCTGAACTATTAAAATTAGAAAAACATATATTAACGCCTATAATTTACACTAAGTTTTAATAAGACTAATTTGAATTTTCCAAATGTAAAAAAACCCATCAGTTTTTACCGAATATATCCTTTTTTATTACATAGGCATCACCACTTATCAAGGCCAAGAGGCCATTCGAGGATAAGGGTTAAATAGTGTACAGCAGAAATTGGACAATATAGTAACCGTTAGTAATGGAGATATCTATTATATAAATCTCACCTCTCTGTTTAAATGTATGTATGTATGTATGTTGGTATGTCTGCCTAAATCTTTCGACAAACGCGACAGATTTTCACGAGATCAGTATCGTTGTGAAGATCGATCCTTCGGACGACAAATATCGAAAAACTGGTTAAAAACATTAATTTTTTCACCTTCAATTGGACAGTTTTCTACAAAGAGATGTCGCTTTTTTCACCGATATTTTCAAAAGTCATCCCTCTTTTCGATTGACTAGCCTTAAACTTTCGCAACTTCCGGTATGGCGATAAATACAACGGCAAAGACTACCACTTTTTTTTTTGTTTTATTCAACGCACACCTTTAAACACCCGAGCAACGCTGGGCACTCAGGGTGTATGTATGTGTGTGTGTGTGCCATTGTGTATTTATGCAAAGATAAAAAGAAATTAAGAAGTCTTATCAGTTCGCTTGGTCTTGTAGTGACGTTTGCTTGTGCAAAAAGCCAGATTGTTCAGCTTTTAAAACAGAGTCAGCGAATCCTGGAGAGCAAATATACGCAAGAGAAATTCCTCGTAGCAAGTCAGTGATGCGCAGGGTCTTTGAAATCGCTAAACCATCTGCACAGAAAAGCAAGGTTCTCTTTTTCTTTTCTTTTTTTTCTATAAAGCCTTCCCGCTCTATTCTTCATTGTAGTAATGTTTTTTTTTGTTTTTGTTTTTGGCTGCCCTCCGACGTTTTCGTTTTGTTCTTTTTTAATTTGTTTTGTTTGTTGATTCTTTTCTTTTTTTTTTTTTTGCACTGCTGTCACTGTCTCCAGCTACCATCTTTTTTTATGCAAAACACGATTTAAGTTTCTTTTGTTAAAATTCTAGCTGGTTATTGCTGCCTTTTCTCCACGCGCATCTCCAACCGGCAAACCTACTTTTTTTTTTGTTTTCCCCCTTTTTGTTCTCCCTCCAAGTACAGATGCACATTAAAGAGAAGAAACAAAGCACACTCCAAGTGTAAACAAAAAATCCCTCTTCTTTCATACATAGAAAATATCAACAAAATATTGTATTCATTTATTTAATTTCTGCAAAAATGCAACAGGACTTGCTGAGCTCGCAGTCCGTCCTGGTAGGCCCATTTATACATCTACCTGCAGACTTAGAAGAAGTTAGAGTCCCCAATGATGCTGAGTTAAACAAAGATGAGTACGAAAATATAATGAATAGGGCTATGACAACAGTATACTTTTTTCATTGTTTTTACTCAGGACACAGACAATTAATCATCTGAGAACCACATCACTCTACATATAAAAAAAACATAAGATATCAATGAATATATACATGAGAATCAAAGAAAAAAAATCTGTTGTTATAGCTCTAATAATAAAATACTAAGATCTTCTGGAAGAAAATAAACTGGAATCTTAGAAAGATCTCTATCATTCCAATAATTAAGAAACAAACAAACTGGTCTCCCGAAAAGTAATTGAAAAATCTACCTGGCAAATATATTCGAGTCTATTTTATTGATTGAAATATGCTTAAGAGGAAAGTGTTGCCTCTCTCTGTCCCTCTCTCTGTCTCTCTGTCTCTGCCTCTGTCTGTCTGTCTCTACCTCTCTTACTCTCTCTCACTCTCTCTTTCTCTCTGTATATATATATATATATATATATATATATATATATATATATATATATATATATATACTGCTGATCAAAACTTTAAGGCCACTTAAAAATCTTTAAAAAGAAACCTTTTTTAAAGATAGATTTTAAACTCTTCCCACCTAAGGTTACTAATAATACAATCTAAAAGGTGATGGAAACAAAAAGGTACATTCCAAAAATTTTATTTAAAAATTTGCATTTTTATTAAATTAGGCTTTTTACACATGATCAAAATTATAAGACCAAGGATATAAATTGTTAGATTTATGGTAATTCTAATGTCTTTAGTTCAGTTAGAGATTAGCAATCGTTGTGTAAAGGTGTTACTATGCCTAAAGCAAGAAAACTAACCGAAGTTGAGCGCTCGCGAATTCTAGGATTCCATAATCAAGATTTTCACAGCGAGCGATAGCAGCTAAGGTAAATCGCAGTAAAACTGTTATTTGCAACTTTCTAAAGAACACTGAGAATTATGGAAAAGCAAAATTCTTTGGTAGGCCACCCCAAATTTCTCCTGCATTGAGTAGGAGAATAAGACGGGTTATTATGAATGACAGAGGACTTTCTTCTAGTAAAATTAAGGCGGTTACAGATACTGATTGCAGTCCAATAACCACCAGACGACACTTATAACAAAAAGGCATGGTAAATAAAAAGCGTAAACGAATTCCTCGATGGCTTCCACGTCACAAAGTGATTTGATCGTGAATACCAAACTGTGGACGTTGAGAAGTGGAAGAAATTCCTGTTTTCTAATGAGAAAAATTCAATTTAGATGGTCCTGATGGCTTCCAGCGATATTGGCATGACACAAACATGCCCCTTGAATTTCTTCCCCACAAGTCATACTGGTGGAGGGTCCGTAATGATACGGGCTGCCTTTTCTTACAGAGGGACAACGGAGCTCCAGTTGGTGCAGGGTCGTCAGGCAGGAGCTGGTTATGTTAGCATACTACAAAAAGCATCTTTGATGATGGAGGATCATCGTTTGTGTGTGGATGGATGGTTATTCCAACAGGATAATGCTGCAATCCACACTACAAGACAGACCTTAAGCTTTCTACATAAAATGGAGTCCATCTCTTGGTACATCCTGCATGCTCAACGGACTTGAACCCAATTGAAAATGTTTGGAGATGGATGCAAGAGAGGTTTATCGAAATGGCAAACAATATTCAGCAAAAAATGAACACAGTGAAGCCATCTTCATAAACTGGAGCAGGATTCCCCGCACCTTAATAGAAAACCTTATTTCTAGCATGTTCAAAGAATTTTTGAAGTCATCAAAAGCAGTGGAGATAGAATTCATTACTAAGTTTGATTGTTGAATGTTTTCATACACTTTTCATACACTTTTTGTACAATTTAATAGAATTTTTGTCTCTGGTCTTATAATTTTGATCATGTGTAAACAAACTAATTTAATAAAAATGTAAATTTTAAAAATAAATCTTTGGAATGTAGCTTTTTATTTCTATAACCTTTTAGATTATAGTATTGGTAACCTTAAGTCGGAAGAGTTTAAAATCTATCCTTAAAAATATATTTTTTTTTAAAAAGATTTTTAAGTAGTTTAAATTTTTGATCAGCAGTGTATATATATATATATATATATATATATATATATATATATATTATATTATATAAATATATCCCTCTATCTCTCTATCTGTCTCTCTGTCTCTCTGTCTCTTTCTCTCCCCCTCTCTAGCTCTTTCTTTCTCTCTCTCTCTCTTTCTCTCTCTCTCTCTCTCTCTCTATATATATATATATATATATATATATATATATCATATCATATCATATTGAGGCTGTCAAATTCAAGTGGGTTGAGATACTTCACACTTTCAACATGTTAGCTAATATAAATCACTGCAATTTATTTATTAAGTATCTATATATTATTACCTGTGTGCGTTGTCCATTTTTTTTTTTCGCATTTTACGCTTAGTTGGTCCACATAGCAACTGTGTTAAGTAGCAGCCAACAGTGGAAATATACGCAGGCAGAAAACGAATGCGGAATAGTATTACAATTGACGACAAAATGAAAGTGATAATAATGCACACATGTTAATAGAGGGAGAGGGGAATACAGAGAGAGGGAAAACTATGTTAGTTAAAGACAGAGAGAGTAAAAGAGAAATTTGGCTGACAAATATGGAAGTTTTTCAACTAAAACTATATGGAAAAAAAAGCCTTTCAGTCTAAAATCCTTCGTTGAGAAATTCCTTTGTTCGTAAGTCTTTTGCATTTGTTTTCTGTTATTGATTTTGTCTTGTCATAAAATTATTGTAGGGATCATCGGTTGTTCACTATAAAAACTATCAGTTGAGATTTTCTGATCTGATCAACTGATAGAATCGTCCATCGGCCAACACTTGGTCGATAAAAAGGAGTGCGGTCTTGTTTTCTCTCCGGAGTGTTTTTCTGTTTTGTACCGAGGACGCACAAAGTTCCACCTGTCTGTCCTCGAAGCACTTGCCATCATTGCTAACCCCCTTACTTTGTGCAAGCAGAGAAACCTCCTGCTTACATTAGAATTATTTGGGTAGTCAGGATTTTTTTTTTTTTTTTTTTTAACCTCCTCTCCGCTCTTACTCCATACCACTACCAAATATTCTAAAAAATAATAATTTTCAGACTTATGACCCTTGAAAATGTTAGTCTGAACGAAAAGCGCTTCGGGTGTATTTTAACGATCTTGTTTTTAATTGACTTATTTATTTTATTGAATTGTACATATAACTTGCTCCATTATTTTATTTTATTTATTATTTTCTTTTTTTTCTTTTCCTCACCCCGTTTTCCATCTTATTTTAGTTGATTGAATTTACGCGATGGTTCACTTCTTTATAATATATATATATATATATATATATATATATATATATATATATATATATATATATATATATATATATATATATATATATATATACTAGCTGGACACCCGGCCTTGCCCGGTCGTATAATACGCTTAAACATGATATTTTAATATAGCAGATTGCGTATGTAATATTATAAAATCAATCCTCGATTGATTATTATATATTACGGTGAACTAATTCACAGAAAAAAATAATAATGGTTGTGTCGTTCATTAGATTCCGTCTCTGTTTGTTTACAATATCACGTCAGCTGATATTTGGGCTTGACCATAAATGCCTTAGAAAAGTCACTTCTGATTTAAGTTTAGTTTTAAAATATGCAAACGAAGAAATGATTTGCGGCGACTTTAAAAGGTACTTTTTCTTTTATCATAAATTGAACTCATTATTAAGAAAAAATAAAATGGTGAGGTACACCAAGGCTGGAATACAAGATCATTCGATCAATAGTTAAAAGCTTTACCGTTGATTAATATCTTCATATGACAATAAATGTGTTTTCCTAGGAAGAAATTATTTGCGGAGATTTTATTATCTCCCTTGCCGGTGTAGCGTAAAATATTCCTTGTAAAAATTCGTCTTTTTTAACTATAAGAAAGAAAGACTATTTTAAGGATCGGATATTTTCGATTTTCGATACTCATCGGATATTATTCTGTATAAACATATCTAAGAACACTGTCAGATATATAAATTACAATAGCTTCAGCCGTTCGGAACCTATGAGGAAGGAATTTACACACATAAAGTGATTGTTATAAAATAGAATATACATATATATATATATATATACATATATATATATATATATATATATATATATATATATATATATATATATATACTATACTACCCGTTGGCCCTTAAAGGGTAAGATGAAAAATGTTCTAAATAAAATGTCATTTTGAGATTATATAGTCTTTTATTGTCTTGAAAAAACATTTTTTAAATGAACAATAGAAAAAATAAAACCCAGGAACCCTCCAGAGCATTACTGCAATCACTAATTAAAATTAAGGACTCCCTACTTAAAGCACCAGTAAAACCAAGTTTCTACCTTCCTCCTTCTTTAAGACATATTTTTTAAAGTAAGGCCTGAAAAAAAAAAAAAATCATCAGAATCCACAGGAGCGTTACTAAAAGCAGTAAATATGGTTATAAATCAGTTTATAGTTGTATATTGTATATTTATATTTCAATAAGTTTTTTTTTAACTGAACGGGGTCAAATTACATATATTTGTTAGGGAAACACGTTAAAATAAATTAAAACAAAAAATATTGTTGATCTTGTCTCACGTAAAGTAATTTAAAAATCAGTGGCTTCTAATATCGGACTTGAGACAGGGCGGCCATGAAATAGGTAAGCAAACGAATTTTTTTAAAACTGGAAGTCAGAATATATATATATATATATATATATATATATATATATATATATATGTGTGCGTGTGTGTGTGTGTGTGTGTGTGTGCGTGCGTGCAGCAATGAAGTTTACCCTTAGGTGCCCCAAATTAAAATAATTAAACTCGTTTCCGTGCAATCGGATTCGCACTGGCATGAATTGACAAAAACATAATCATATTTTGGATCAATTCGAGGATTTTCTTCATTCATTTGAAATGGCCACCTCCATCCTTTAAAATGCGAGATTTTTCTTCAACAAACCAGTTTAGTCGAGGTCCCGGACCGACGTCAATCGACGCTCCTTTGGTAAACCTTAATCCTTCTGCAATGTAATAAACTCACACTAACATTAGCGAACACACAGACACATAACTCATTGACTCATTATCATCTGCCAATCTGTATAAACTTACTCATTTTAATATTTCCAACCTTTCTCATTGAACTGTCTTTGTAATATGAAAACAAATGAACGTTGACTCTTATTAACAGCTTTTAATGAAATATAATTTGCATAATTAAATGGAGAAATTTGGATTACAATGTTCAGATCCTTAATTATTGACTTCGTTTTCTTCGATATCTCAGCTAAATTTTTCCCCTTGTTTTACAGAAATTCTAAAATATTCCCAAACATTCTGTTTTTCTTATTGGCGCAATCTTCCATTTTAAACCTATACAAAATATCTTTTTTTGTAAATGTATGCCCTTTGGACTCATTATTTTGCTTGTGTTTAAAATAAATGTCTCCCGCTTTCTCACGTTTAGAAATAAACATAAGAAACACTTTTTCATTGAAAATATTTCTCCAAAACTGGCTCCCCCTCCCCATAATATTTCGCCCACATTAAAGTACCTAAAGAAATCCTCCACAACTGGTGACCTCCCAAAATAAAGTAACCCCTAAAATTCGTCACTCCTTAAAATGATGGCCTTCCAGCATATTTTACCGTACCTTTCATAAAAAAATCTGTTTAGGTATTTCTCCCCCAATAATTTGGGTGAGTGAAATAGGGATCTATGATGTGACAGTATATGTCAAAGAATGGGATATAGAAAAACTGTGTATGTTTCTACCAGATGTGTCTGTGTAACTCTAAAAACCAAGTAAATTATTGTGGTCAACATTAAAGTCACCAAGTACATGAACTTGGGCATTAGTATTTACACAGAGTTCCGTATTTATTCTGTCGGGGATGTGGTTGATTAAGAGTACATGCCTAGCTTAAGGAAGAGCGGGAGAGATAATATACATAACTAACACTATGTTGCAAGTTTATTCAAAGCACATGAGGACCTGACCGTTAGATTCTAGTTTGAGTTCTATAGTCAATGATATAAATGTACACTCCAAGCCTTACAGATGTCTATCTGAATCCTTACTGAAAATGAAAGGTAACCAGACATGTTAAAATGGTTAGAGGGGATGGAGGACTGTAGATCATTTTCATTTAGTGCTAAGATATCCGAGGAGTATTCTTGCAGAAATAATCCTACATCGTCTATGTTAGTTCCCATCTCACGGATATTTGTGAATGCGAACCCTAAGAATGCAGATGAATTGGTTTTATTTGTGTCTGGTTTTCATCATATTTTCTGTTCTGGTTGTCATTTTATTTAATAGTTACAGCTTTTGAGTGAAAGGCCTTAGGCAAACTGGATGTGTATGATACTGAACATGCACACATTAGCCGACTGTCCATCAATAGGGTTTGTATCCCCAGGAAATCCCACCTGGGATAGGTGCATAATTTCTATCTAGGCGCGATATGGCCCTATAACCACCCCTAATATTATACAATTGATGATAGAGCAGCCGCTCAAAGCACAACCAAAGAATTAGAGTTACTACAATATCAGTCACACAAACTGTCAAACCGGTACATTCAAACGTGTCAGAATTGCGTGAACATATGTGACAAGCATGTACATCCAACATTCTTAGATGTGGAGGAATGGAATGAAACGGAAGTGACGGACGGCATTCATTGTCCTAGTCAAGAAAAAAGGCTAAGCAGTGGGTGTCTCTGTTGAGTCCACGTGGTCGGGCCTCTGAACCTAGCTAAAAGACAAGGAGTGTGAAAGCAGGCGGTTATACACAGCTTCTCAATCCATTAAGCCATTTATGTTTGCAAACCAGATAATTTGTCACCAGCTATAGGATTGTTGTCTACCAGGACTAAGACGGCTTCCTTTTCCCATTGGTTCGGTGCCATAACGTACGAGGTCAGTAGCACAGGTTTAACATCAGAGTTTTCCTTCTGCTAGATGGATAACCTTACGAAATCTACGGGTCTATCAGTAATGAGAGAGGTATTTATTTAAATGCTGCCCACATCAGCATTATGTGGCACAAGGCCGGAAAGTGGGAACCCCGCAGGCTCCCCTAAAGGAGGGGCACTCTTGCAATTTTAAAAATTGCCTGAGTAACCCCGTCGGCATTCCCCGGTCGGGGCGCCTCAGGCAGCAAGCAATAAACTTGCCCCACCGGAAAGCCCGGTGGCAAGGCCTGGGAGGGTGGACCTCCTAGGTATTACCCAGGCGGTGTACCTCAGTCCAACAGGTGCTGGGCCGGTTCCCGGCCCCTCACCTGTTGGGCTGAGTGTCAAGTGACGAATCCTTGACTGGTACTACCCTGTCTCCATGCAGCCGAAGCCGCCAGGAGACATCCCATCACTACAGAGTTTTCCTTCTGCTAGATGGATAACCGTACGAAATCTACGGGTCTATCAGTAACGAGAGAGGTAGCTCTGTGCCTGAGTTCTAAATCATGTATTGCTCAGGCCTCTGATGCGTGGTTAGGATACTTGAGTTTGTTCTTTAAATAATAAGTATCTAATTAAGTAAAGTTGCACTCCCTTACAAAAATTTATATATATATATATATATATATATATATATATATATATATATATATATATATATATAGAGAGAGAGAGAGAGAGAGAGAGAGAGAGTTAGATAGGTTGGTAAAATGAACAACTCTGATTACAACTGTGTACAACTGCTCTCGAAAATTTTTCCCTGACTGGTGCTACATTAAAAAAAAATGAAAATTCTTGTTTTTTTTTTGTATTTTACAACTTCTGCGATCTCCATGTGGTAACGTAATTAAAGATGGCAAACCTATACGCGTAGCGCAGTTAAAAAAAAAATCAACATTTTTTTAATGAGTCGCCAATCATTCGAGGTTAAAATGCACCTGAACAATAAAGGCTGATGAGTTGATTGTCGCTTATATAATGGAGAATATGAAAATATTGAAAATATTGAATGGAATGAACAAAGTTTTATTGCATATCGGGAGTGTTTATCATAAGTATTTGTTTACATTGGATTTGAAGGCTGTCATGTTGTAGTCTTTCAGAAAGCACTAACGTAGTAATGTGTTAAACTAATGGAAAATAAACTCTGTGTATGGAAATTCCGCCTGACACAAAACACACGGAGGAAGAAGGGAGATTTCTCTCAGTTGAGATAGAAAAAAGAGATCACACTGTGAATGTCTCACAGAGGAGTATAGATTAGAATTCAATTGAACATGCAAATTACGATAGGTTAGAAAAAGCTGTATAGAACAGAAGAGATTGTTTTCCACTAGATTGCGAAGTCGATTTTGTACTCTTTCAAAGCAGGAAAAAGTGCTTCTAGTGGTATCTTCCGGGATGCAACTGTAGTTTTCCATCTTTGGACGTATCTACCTGATATACAGGCAGAGGGTTGCACCAAGAGTAAGGTACGTTCTGTAGCGATGGAGTGATCTAACCGTTTATTTAACAACCTTAGCAATAGATCGGATATATGTGTCACATTTTAGCTGCCCATGATACAAGAAGACACGATTTAACAGAATATCAACTCGTGTTTATTGTGTTTCACAATGTTTTGATAAAGATTAGTAATTTATGTTCCTTAAATTATTCCTAGCGCAACGGATAAAGCTTTGATTAACAATTGGGATTAGGTCATTGTTTTCAGGAGGTTGGACGTTCACTATAAGTAAAATTTATATTAGCTAAGAAAGTGTGAATTAATTTGCGATCCTAGCATCATTTCTAAATAGTCTAAATTTTTGCAGCAAACAGCCCATTTATCTCGCAAATTCTATTTATGAGTAATGCTAGTTCGAGTGAGATTTTAGTTGACCATTTATCGCTATACATATTCTATTATTATTATTATTATTATTATTATTATTATTATTATTATTATTATTATTATTATTATTATTCACTACAGTAATATGTCAGGGAATACAACTTAATGATTAATTCGAACGTCTACTCAGTTATGACCGACGGGACGAGACCAATCTACCACGTGTTCCGTTCGAAATATAGGTTACCAAGTTTTGCATAAAGGTTTCTTGGTTCGAAATGATGCACTTGAAGAAGGTCAGAAGTTACATCGGCCGAACCGTTATGAAACAAGAAGAAAATAGTTGTTCAACTAATACAGATAATTTTATCTGTGTGCATACGTGTTACAAATAAAATATTTTAAAAATCTTACTAAAAATTTTTTATCCAGAGCGACACTGGCACGGCGATTATCTCCCGACCCTGACGGCAACATATTCTAGGTCTTTGCTAAGATTGCTAGTCCGTATGGTTCCGCGAAGTTTTAGGAGGTCTTCCCTTCTCAGTTTTTGCCTTTCCACTCTTTGGGAAAGGATTAGTTTATTGCTAATTACTTGAGGCACCCCTACCAGTGAATGTCGACAGGCTTACTGAAGCATTTTTACAGGCAAGATTGGCCTTTCCTCTAAGGCGTTCGCCTTCTAAACCCTACTTTCCAACCTTGTATCACAACTTTCTGCTGTGAGGAGATAAACAGTCGCAATAACACAACAGCAAAATACCATGGAAGAAAAAAATAATTTGTATTTTCTAAAAACAAAATGATATTTTTAGGTGGGAATTAAATTAGAAAACAAGTTGAAAAAATATGAACAAAAGAAACGACTTCTGATATTCTAAATTTTTGCCTTAAATAAAATAATCGTCTCCTTTTCTTTTTTTTTAAATTCAGTATTAATTCGAAGAGTTTGAATGCAAAAGACTACAAACTCCATTTTTAAAATTACGAAACTGTCACTGCAAAAAGACATCTAAAAATCTAATTACACACCGGGATAATTTCTTATTGCTTTCAATTAAAAACAAAATAGCTATGACTCAAAGAGTGAGCGTTCAAGATTGTAGCCAGGACAGAATACGATAAAAAATCTGTACATACATTAAAGATGGTTTTGTGTTGTAAATTTTATTTAATATATAATAGATGAGGAATTATTTCGACTTGAAATCAATTTACTTACTTATAAACTATCCTTATGTCTGGTTGTCTTGACAAACCCTTGTATAGAGAGACTGAAAATACTCAAGGATCGTGTCTAGTAGGTAATTCAAACTCTCCTGCAAGTATATGTTTGCATGTGTAGCGAGAAAACGTTATGGGTGCAACAAGAGCAGATTGAGAGAAAAAATTCCATATAGATATTAAAATTGGTTTTATGTTGTTGTTGTTGTTTTTTTTTAAGTATTAATGAACGAGGAATCATACAGAGTTAAAATCTATTTAGTATTATGCATGTAACTTAAGAAAAACATACTTGAAATGTGTCAACATTATGGTAAATAAGCAACATCATACGAAATCAAGACACATTCATTCGCCATGCTGTTTTAATTTCGCTTCCATTTCGCTTTGGTCCTCACGTTCAACGAGTGAGACGAATAACCGTATTCTGGGCCGGTGTCAATCCATCTTCGATAAACGAATAAGCCTAGGACGTATTTTTTTCATGAAAATATTGTATTTGAATTTAATATATTGAAAGGTAATGCTTACTCGCAAAAGTAAAGCCATTGGCGTTAGTGATTTTCACCGTTTAAAATGTATTTAAAACATGTTCACACATAGGAATGGTGCCGGAGTAACTTACGCTTTGTAGTTCATATCATTGCTACCAGATGGAAGCATGTTGGCTGTCTTTGCTTTGAAAGTGTGAATTAATTTGCAATCCTAGCATCATTTCAAAATAGCCCGAGTCTTACAACAAACATCCCATCAATCTCGCAAATTCCAGTGATGAGTAATGTGAGTGCGACTGAGATTTGATTTGAACATTTCTTGCCATGCATATTTGTCTCGATTATTATTATTATTATATTAATTTATTTTTATTTCGGACTATTATTCTCATCTTTATTAGTTGTTGTTTTTCATCTTTTATTGGTTTGTTTTATTCACAACGTTTCGGCCAACTATTCCTCTGGCCTTCGTCAGGTGGTAACCGCAACGGATAGGAACTTCAAATCTCCTAACTGCATTCTCAGCTATCACTGCCATCCGTAGTTGTTGTCGTCTCACCGCATTTTGGCCAAGTAAACCTCTGACACGCTTTGGGTGGGATTGAAACCGCTATCTTCAGACAATGTTCATGTGGAACTGTAGAGATTCAACGTCTCTATCAACTGCGCCACGGGCCCCGAAGGGCGATCAAGGTTGGATTCTTTGATCTTATAAATCCACGTTTATTTATTATCTGTTGTTGTTGTTATTATTATTATTATTATTATTATTATTATTATTATTAGCGAATACTGTAATGGGTCAGGGAGTACACACTGAGAAAAATCATTAATTTAAGTGGCACTTTAAATAAAAGAAACAGCACTTGTTCGTATATTCATTAGTTTTTGGTACCTCGATAATGCGGTTTTGCGTCAGACAAAACAAAACTAAACAAATGTTAAGTCGTATGAAAGTACTGCAAAGCTCGAGCACTTGGAGAATGAAAATATGCACTTCGTTTTATCTAATTTACTTTCGTAATCGAATTTCAAATATTTTTAAAAGCAAACACACCAATAATTCTTAGCACGTGGAATTCGATATTGGTACAGAGTCAAAAAGGATATTGAACTTCAGATCCCAATTGTATGGTACATTCTGAAGTGAAGATTTGAAATTTAACCGTTTCAAATCATAAAATTTAAACTCCTAAATTATGATATATTTGCTCTATCTAGTATATTAAGCAATTTTCATTTAGCTGGGATTTTATTATATAAAATATTACATTCAATAATATTTTGTAAGACTGATAATCACTGGATTTGCAATCCAGTAGATTTATTGCTTTCATTATTCTAAATATATATATATATATATATATATATATATATATATATATATATATATATATATATATATATATATATAACTACTTCATTTACTCACATAAATTTAATATACGAAAGTATAGATTTATGCGTAAACTTTAAGTATTTACTTCAAAAGTGCTCAATACGTAGGTAGAGCTAGTTAGTAATTTATAAAATCGCCATATATATTTTATAAATTACTATATATATATATATATATATATATATATATATATATATATAGATAGA
This sequence comes from Euprymna scolopes, assembly GCF_053919585.1. Classification (NCBI taxonomy): domain Eukaryota; kingdom Metazoa; phylum Mollusca; class Cephalopoda; order Sepiida; family Sepiolidae; genus Euprymna; species Euprymna scolopes. Next base: position 70,693,054 of record NC_136494.1, on the reverse strand, counting down.
GAGAGAGAGAGATAGAGAGAGAGATAGAGAGAGAGGACACTCATTGGATAAAGGATATAAATAATTAGTGAGGAGTAATGAGACCGAGGGATGTGATTAGTTAATAGCATTGCTTGGCTATATGTACATCTACGCAATAAGCCTGATGCATATATATTAAGATAAATATTTGCTAAGATAAGTATATGTTTCACTTTTCCTGATAATAATCAGTATGGATAATGATTGTTCTGGCGGAGACACCATTCGAAACCCCTAGACTAAATCCAGCATTTTCACTTCTGTCTGAACGTTTAAAACCATTTGGCCAACCCAACAACCGCAGTGAAAGGAAGGGAATTTAGATATATTCACGTCTCTTTAAGCGAACATACATATATGTCATGAATAGCGTTCAACGATCTACTGGGTAGAAGTTAGGATTACGCATTAAATTTGATACATATTCAATGTTACCAATTGTGCGAAAGGTAATGTTGTATTTAGTATTTTGTTTAATTTTTGATTTTAATGCGATTGTCAAGGATCCTTGTTTAATTGTTATGGTTAGCATTGTTTTCTTTTGCTTCTTACTGAACAGAGTAAATACTCGGTTTCTTTTTAATTAAATATCGCTTTGAAATATGTTAAGACACCGAAAAACTTATTAAGACTAGAGAAAACTTGAATGGTTACTAAAGCCTGAATGTTTAAAAGAGAGGACTAGAATGCCTAAAACACACTATCTTTGAGTGTATAAGGTCCCTCAGTACAGGGGTTTGTTAGAACTACATGTCACGAGGATATTTTTCTCTAGAAGTAAACTCTTATTGAATATTCAAAGTCACAAAGTATTCGAATCCCAAATAAGATTTCCTCGGCATGGCTAACAAACAGTTTTTTTTTACGAGGAATTGTGCACCTTCTCCAAGTGAGATCGTCTATAGTAGCTACACGAAGCTGGATACTCCACAAGACTAGAAGACTTCATGTCTTGGAACCCAATAAAATCAAGAAATAAAAAAAAAACATATAATATATTAAAATGGTCAATTGAGGAAAAGGAAAATTATGTTCTAAACTTCTTTATTCACTCCACTAACCATTTCTATAAGGAACGTTAATGTAAAACGCGAATATCTATGTTTTTCATATAGAGTCCAAGTGTGAGCCCTAAGTAGGGGTCTCTTTATTTCTGTGATCTTTGGCTGAAAGAAAAAAAAGTAGGAGAGTAATTTATTTTTGCCTTTGTTAACTTTTGTTACATTATTATTTTTTATTCGATTGTTTGTTTTGTTAACTATTTCTAAACTGACAAAGATTGTTTGTATTGTTAACTATTGTTTTGTTTACTATTGTAAAACTGACAAAGACTCTCGTCAAGGGTGTGAGTTCCATATACTCTCGCGTTGCCTACGCACAGTTCGAACATCTCAAAATACAACTGCTGAGATACAACGCGCGGCTCTTTCTTTCGAGACGTTTCTTTCTCTAGCTTTACAACATGGAAAGAAAGAAGGAAAGAAAAAAAAAGAAAACAACATACTGAAGATGGAGTTTAGCTTCGAAATATATTTATGTTATAAATTTCAAATAAGTAAAATATTTGTTTTCCTAATATTACGTTGTGATTTGGCTTTCAAGCGCACTTGATGCGTATTTTATTTTGAGGAAGACTTTATTTTTGTCTTTTGTAATTTACTTCTTTTCTTCATCGTTGTTGTATTTCTTCTTGCTCGGTTTTTAGTCGCGTGCAAGCGACTCTATAAGTCACTCCGTCGGTCGGTCGGTCGGTCGGTCGGTCTGTCCGTAACACTTTCGTGCTTGACCTTTTTGGTTAAGATCAAAGGTCTGTTGTTAATAGATGCTGTTCTTAGCTTTTAAAGCTTTTTCTTGGTCTTCGGGCCGGGATCAAAGTGTAATATCTGTTCCGGCAGATACTGCAAGCAAAGACCATATGTGGGGGCGGCCCCACATATAAGACCTTGATTAATATAGGGGAAACCCTTCATACCAATTGTCACTATCCAGCTCCCCTACTCCCCGGTGAGTTGGTCCCCATTTCCCCCTTCACTCCTCACATTAAAAATCGGCCTTGTGCCCAATTTGCTCGGTGGGGAGCAAATAAAGACCCTTTTCTTGGCATTTTCGCCAAGATCAAAGTGTAGTATCTGTTCTTACTACATGCTGTACCTATTGTGACATCAAGTGAGGGGGGTAACTTTTCTTTATTAATTTAATGTAAAATGATCACCCACTTTATAACCAGTCAGTTTCAAAGCCATTCAAGTCATTCTCCAGATCATTCAATTTGTTTTTGAAGGATTCCAGTTATTTTTTAAGCATTCAAGTCATTCTTAAGGTCATTCAATTCATCCTTAAGTTCATTAAAGTCATTCTAAGTCACTTTTTATTTATTTAAGTCATTTCAGCCCATTTTTCGGTCATTTTAGTTTATCTTTAAGAATTTCATGTCAATCCTACATTCAGGCATTCATTCATTACACGAGAGCACGCGGCTAATGGCTATCGGCTTTGTTTTTTAATAGATTTATTCTTTTTCTTCGTTGGTTACTTTTCTTTGTTTTTCTTCCTTGTCTTGTTTTTTTTTTTTTTAAATCAATATTATTACATCGATCTTTAGTATCTTCATTCACTCTCTCCTCCTTTCTCTCTTTCCATCTTCTTTTTTCCCCCATTTCCTTATTTCACTTCTCCTTTCTTTATCTTTTTCTTTCCTTCTCCTTTTCTTTAAAACTGTTCACTGTTCATCCCCTGTAATTTTTTTTCTTTTACTCCGCCAAATTCAATTCTTTCGGTTTGACACTCAGATGTTACAAACAGTTCCTGTCAGAATAGCGACAGGCTTTAATGTCTCATCCAAAAACCGGATTCACTTTACGTCTTGAAAATAAATGCGCTGACATTTGACAGATCCAAAATGACAACTGGGGGCGTTTTGATTTGAACGAACAATAAAATGAAACAACCAATGCACAACCGTATCTATAATTCACCGAACTAATTTCCACCTATCTACGTAGATAAGGCTTCGCCATTTCAGGCTCGATTTGGACAACAGTTCCAGGAAGTTTGAAGACAATCCTTAGGATAGTTTTATAATACATTGAACCAGAATATATCTATAAAAGTGAAATTGTATGTGTATGGACATTTCCCTACCAAACTACTCTGTCAATTTCCAGTCTACAGACTCGAGATTTGACATAAGAGGTATTAAGATTTGGGAAAACCATTTTAATCGGTTTGCAGACAGAAATTCGCCTATCAAGGGGTCAAAGTTCAACGCCAATTTTGGATCTAAACACATGAAATTTTAGATGTAGGTAACTTGGGTATGGATCAAACTTTTTAATTTGATTTCAGCCCAAAACAATAAATGTTAAGTGGTCAAAATTAAGGTAAAAGTTTTAAATAAATTGACCTGTGCAGTGTCTACCAAATTACTCGGCCAATTTTTGGTCTAAACATTTGAGATTTTGCATAAAGCGTATTCAGACATAGGGACAGCTTTTAAATCGGTTTTTGGCCAAAAGTTTGAGTTGCCAAGAGGTCAAAGATCGAAAGACTTGACCCTTGCGGTCTCTTTAGAGAACTCAGAAAATTTTAGGTCTAAACATTTTAAAGTTTACATAAAGGGTATTCAGACATGCAGCAAGCTTTTAATCAGTTTTGGCGCGAAAATTGGACTGCTCAGAGGTCAAAGTTTACAAAGTTGACCTTTTCAGATTCTACCAAACTCCTCCGTCAATTTTGAATCTTAACACTTGAAATTTTAGATGTAGGTTATCTGGACATGAGTCAAACTTTTTAATATATACATATGCACATAAATTCATGAACAGTACATAGGGTCCGAACAAAGCCAAACTGAACTGCTAGTATACCTATATAAATCAGTTATGTTATTATTTTTATTACGAAAATCGTGCCAGACAATACATGGAGCCACTTGATGTAAGGAGATAACAAGAACAAAAGATGACTAACCCAAGACAGGAGAATTTTATTGGCCTTACTCTTGGAAAGCTTAAGGCTATAGACAAGGAAAAACAGTTCCACAAGCATGCGGTTCTTGAGAAAAAGCTAGTGGAATAGAATGCTGTATTACAATAATCAAACAAGCGAATTGATGTAGTTAATCGAGCTGCGACAAAGTAAGCAGAAAATAAATTTGACAATTCCCAAGCACAAATATCATAATACTTATAGAAAAGACTGTGACTTACAAGGTTAAAAACGGATTTAAAAAAAAAGAACTAACCAGTACTCTACATCTTTATAAAGCCACTATTTTCTGAAGCAAAAAGTACCGTTGTTACATCTGTCCTGAAAATAGGCCCCGCACTGTCTGCCAAGTTCAAGGCCCCTGTCACATCGCCTCAGTGTTACACACATATGCTTGTTTTACAAGTACTTTCACAAGATGTGCTCCGATGAACTTTCTGTAATTATACCTACCCCCCTCAACATTAATATTTCACAAGATGTGCTCCGATGAACTTTCTGTAATTATACCTACCCCCCTCAACATTAATATTTCACAAGATGTGCTCCGATGAACTTTCTGTAATTATACCTACCCCCCTCAACATTAATATTTCACAAGATGTGCTCCGATGAACTTTCTGTAATTATACCTACCCCCCTCAACATTAATATTTCCTGCAACAAAACAACCGCCTTCGAGGTCCATAGATGCCGAAAGATTTTAAACTCTGAAAGCCTCTTTCTAGAATTCCCTTACTGCTCCCTGTTTTTCCAACTGTAATAACATACAAAACTTTAACGGCATATGAACATGCATTACACTGAAAAACGCTCCAATTATGGTGGCTTTATTACTTTTGCGTTCATAATAGCTCCTTGTGCATAAATGGCAGTGCCCAATGTTTTGTATGAAAATAAGGTTAAAAATCAATTATTCTTAAGCTGACAGTAGCATGGAAGCTTTTTTTTTATAAGTGGAGGATATCGGTCTTAGAAATGCGTAAAATTAATCAAAATATTCTGTTACAAAGTGAACTATGCTAAAATACAGCTTACATTTATTACGGATTTAGATTTGAAAAGTGGTAAGTTTTTTTTTGTTTTTATAAGTTGGAGCCCATTTAAAATATGTTTCAATGATCTCAAAATTAAGGAATCCATATAATTCTGTCCGTTAATCATGGTTTAAATCTTACTAAGATTCAGAGTTAAGAAAAAAAGTATATCCAGGTTTTCATGTTCCGCCAAGGAAACACCTAACAAGATTAAAATAACTATGAATCCTCCTCGGGACAATCTAGAAGAACTTATTCCTATTAAATCTTTGGCAGTCATTAATAATAAAGTCTTACTTTCTCATGCAAAGAAATATGCCTGCTAGGTGATTTGGTTACACACTGACCAGTCAGCTTAAACGAGCATTGATTTCATCTCTCTCCTTAAGAACTACCTATTTAGGAATCACCGTCGGTCAGCAGAGGTGATTCTGTAAACAATAATGAAAGACGTCTGCTCGCCTTTCTTGCTGTTCTTGCTTTTTGGACACTCAGGCATCGACAGCAAGAGATATTACTTTAAATAAAATCAAATAAAATAGATAACTAAAATATCGTTTTTTTTTGGTTTTTTTTTGCCATCAGAGGAGACGCCCAAAAGACAGATTGCATAACTATTTTTAAATCATTTCAAATAAATTAATGTTTTAAACTTTGTAATTTTATCATCTTATTTTTTCTATATATATGCAATATTTTGATTGATATCAGTAATTCATTAAAATGATTTTATTATGAAATAAAGTAATTTTATAATTAACAGATAAACAAACTTGCTCAGACCCAAAGAACTATTTATCTTTTCTTCTTTTCTTCATTTGAACATCGTCCAACTATCTTCTACTTATACCGAACAGTATAGCTAATAAAATAAATGCTTTCGTCGTTGTTATAAAAAAAAAGTTTTGCTTTTGTTTCTTTTTGTGTGACAATTTCCGCTACATACAACTAATGTATAGAAGTTAGTCTTAACACATCTCTGACGAGGTCAGCTCTAATGAATCTCAATAAGTCCGCAGGCAAACAGGTAGATAGATGAAATAAATAGATGCGTGTTACTCATATTCGTCATAAACGTGCGCTATCTTTAGTCACGTGATTCATACAGCAGAAAAATGTAGCACAAAACCGAAAAGTATTTCATTACCCTCCACCCGCGCGAAAATAAAATTTGGTCGGTTACGAAAAAATTGCCAAATACGTGCCCGTTGGTATTCTCTCTTAGATGCATCTAAGGTAAGTCAGAAATAAACCAATCCTCTTCACAATGATAGCCTGTATAGCAAAACCTAACTATTAGTGATGGGCAACCCCCGATTTTTTCCCCGATTCCGGTACAATTACCGATTCTGTACTAAAGTACCGATTCCGATACAATTACCGAGTCCGTACTAAATTCCCGATCCCGATAAAATTACCGATTGTGCTTTCGATTATTTTATAACTCTAAATATTAAACTATAGAGTTGCTATTTTTTTCAAGTTAAAGTAAAACACAAGTTAAATGTGAAGATACTTTCTAAAACGCTAACAAAAATACTTTTGGAGTTGATCTATATATTTTAATTTTACTTGTATTTTAAAATCAATATATTTTAATTTTACTTGCATTTTAAAATCAATATATTTTAATTTTACTTGTATTTTAAAATCAATATATTTTTATTTCACTTGTATTTTAAAATCAATATGTTTTTATTTTATCATTACTATCAGCAGCGGAAGATATTGCTTTCAACAAAATCCAAATAAAGACAAACAAGTAAACCATGCATGGTCTCCCGTCGGTGCACAGTGAACGAGGTATAAAAATGACTAAGTTCAGCATTTGAGCCCCCCCCTATTTAGCCCAAGACGTCAAATCCGGGTGAAAATTAACAAACAGTGCAGTTTTAGGCCTTAACATATGTAAATTAAAGTTCTGCACTATGCGAAAAAAGAAATGACTAAGTCCATCATTTGACCCTTCCCCATTTAGCCTCAAAAGTCCCCAAGGCCTTAACATATTTAACTTTGAGTTCAGCACCATACAAAACTGCTAAATAGACATACACAGAAAATTGTGGACAAATATGGTAAAATAGTCCCAAAAATGGAGTGTATTTATTAGCCCTAAAAGAGGCCCTGGGGCACACCTAAAAGTTATCTCAAAGTATAGACAAACAAAAGTATACAGAAATCAGTTAGTTAAAACTTTTCAAAAAGTTTTATAAAAATCCAAAGCATCAATTTTTTTTAAGAAACGCAAAAATGTCAATTTTAGCCATTTTAACCCGAAATTCACACCTGTTACGTTTTTTACTCATATCATGTTTAATGTTTGTGCAAAATTTCAAAAAAATTCCAAGGCGTAGTTATTGAGAAAAGTGCGGACAGACGCACGGATGAACAGACAAGGGTGAATTTACAGGTCCACCCTCCTTTTGTCGGGGGACCAATAAAGTTGTATGAAAATTAAAAAGAAGTGTTAAAATCTATATGAATAAATGCTATACGTGTGTGCACAAAAAACTTACGAATGAAAATTCTGAGCATTAACATTTTCTTTAACATTTTGCTTTCAAGTATTTCAGGTAATGAACCTTACGAAGCAATAGCGAGCTGCACACGCGCACCAGTATTTAAATATAACTTACAGGGCAACTCGGAAATGCCCGGCACCATAATAAAACAAAATAAAAATGGAAGAAAAGTGCAACATACATCTATTGACATTTCTGCTTTCTTTCTCTCTTCATTCAACTCTCTACTTTTCTCGTCCCTAGCTCTCTTTCCTACCTTTTTTCTCCACCCAACGTATTCCTTTTTTGTTTTAATAATAATAATAATAATAATAATAATAATAATAATAATAATAATAATAATAATAATAATAATAGATACAACGAATAAAATAATGAAAACAGATGAAATATTAAGGAATGCGGAAACTAATACACATGAGCCACATGTGCAGTCCAGACGAGATGCTGCAGAGACAAAACATGAACAAGCATTAGATGGAAGCAAGAACATGGAAGCTGCATATCTATAAGTTCGCTATCCCATTGCCCCATCATCACCCCCCCAAAGAGTGCTACAAAATAGCCAAGAAGGGTCAAGGAGGATGGAAAGACCAGGGAGAGCGATGACCAGACTTGCGCTGGACAAGTGCAAAAAGAACTGGGACCTTGGGGAGGCTTATTGCCACTCAAATTCCAGTGGAGACCAATGGGCGCTGCCAGCGAGAAATCAATGGTAAGCGGCTGTTGCGATAACGCAAATTCAATTGCAAATGTTATCGAAAGATGTGGAGAGTACTAGAAATCTGAAGAGACTTGTTGTCACTCATCTTCGTGGGAACAGCGCAGGAGACACCTTTGATGACCTGTGTTAAAGCTCCTCGTGAGCCAATAATAATAATAATAATAATAATAATAATAATAATAATAACAATAATAACAATAATAATAGTGATGATGTAGCTCATTTACTAGAGTTTCAGTTTTAAAATTATTACTTTCGTATTATAAAACACTCTTGCTCTATCTAAGGTATTGGGCACTTTTGAATTAGCGTATATCATCTACGAAATGTAATATGGTATTATTATTATTTAATGCTTCCCGGGCAACATCGAGTTTCTCGTCAAATAACTAACAGTGTAACAAAACAATTTAAAGACATTGGAATGATTAGTCCAGGATAATACAGCGTATAAACAAACCCGTTCTATCAAGGATATCGAGCAGTTTAAATTAACAGATACCGCTTATCAAAGATAATACTGTATTATTATTTTGTTTCTCCCAGGTAACATCGAATTTTCCTCTATGATGTAACACTCTAACTAAGCTTTAATCGCAGTCTGGTTATTGAAAGGGAAAGGAATCGTTTAAACACGCCTGCTCTACCTATGATATACGGCACATTTTTATTCGATGCCTAAATCTAATGCTGCAATATTAATATTATGGTTCCCGTACAACGACGAAAATAGCCTAAAACACAATGTGTTTCTTTATCCAAGTTAATGCGCAGCTTAAACGCACCTGCTCTAACTAAGAAACCGAGAACTTTTTTTTTTCATAAAATATACCACTTATCAAATTTAATTCTCTATTTTTATTATAACGGTTCTTGGCCAATACCTGGTACATTTACTTGTATACAACAGTATGACAATCGACAGTGACGTTCTTCCTCCCGGGAAACGCGGCAATTAAATACAGGTGCTCATTTACAATATTGAGCATTTTGGATTAATACATATCACTTAAGAAATGTCATTGCGTATTATTATTCTATTACTCCCGGGTAACGTACAGTCTATTAGGCAGCACTAACAACTGTGGAGTTATTGATCCCAGGCAACGCTGCGATTATACATACCTGTTCTATCTAGTATGTTACTAACGTTACATTGACCTATACCACTTACCAAATATAATACTGTAATCTTACTGTTATAGCATTCGCGCAACGCAGAGTACCTTTTCCTGTGTACAACTGGAAAACAAAAAGACAATGAAGTGTTTTCTCCTGGACAACGCAGCGTTTGAACGCACTTGCTCTATGTAAGATATTGAGCAATTTTTGGACTATAATACACAACTTTGCAATCGTAATTACTGTATTATTTATATTATTGAACCTGGGCATAGCTAAGTATAATTTCTTGTATACATAATTATGACAAAACAAAGTGTAGTTGTTTCCCCTGAACAACGCGGCGTGTAAATGATCTGCTGTTAGCCATAAGTTATACCAGCTATCAACTGTATATTTACCATTATTTCTTTTGAGCAATTTGTTTTTTCGTATATCACCAAAACAGTGAATTTCTTTCTCCCGACCAGCACGTCGTCTAATCAATCCAGCTCTATCTATATAATTATGAAACTCAGACCAGCTTGCTTGCTCAGGCGTTTAAATGGACCATCCGGTTTGAAAAATTCTGTACATGCGTATTACATGAAAACAAAGCCATGAAGATTTTTTCTTTTAATCGAAAATTTTTTCGGGTTTAAAATATGCAAATAAAAACAAAACTAAATCCCTTTTGTTTTTTTTTCATCAGCATTTTACGAATTTTATTTATATTTTTAATTGCAAGTTGGAATCGTTATCAAACAGTTAAACGAAAAGAACAAACTTTCTTTCATTTTCATTTTTTAAACAGTTTAAAACGTTTTAAATTCACTTTTTATACTACAATTTTAGACGCTAAAACAAACGCAAAACATTTAGCATTACAACAACAAAGCCGTTAACTTGTGATAAGTGCTTTCGTTTAGAGTCGCACTTTTTTATTTACAAAGCCATTCGACGGAAGTGACGCCAGACAAATTTTAAGGTTCGGATGACCAACAAGCATTATATAATGTAACTTTTTTAAGCAAATATAAAAATAGATTTGGCAAATTTTAACTTGGTTTCGACCTTAACATTTTCCTTTAAAATGGCGACTTCTACGGGTTTTCGGGTATGATGAAAACGACTATCGCATTTAAATTTTCTCCAAATAAGTAGTTTCCAGATATTAAGCAATGCAATTCTTTTATGGTTAAAGTGGTGGCCATAGTTGTACTCGCAAGCGCGCATACTTTTGTCATAATTAAGATACTCACTATTCCATAGCTAGCCTTAATATATACTGATCCAACGGATCAAGTTTAGTCTAGTATAGAATATGCAACATTTTTTGGGTTAATATCATGAAAAATGTATAGCAAAGTTAACCAAAGAAATATGTATGAACAAATGTAATGTAAAAATGAATAAAAATCGCCGAAAAAAAAAATGAATAAATAAATGAAAAACTGGACGAAAAAAAATGAATGATAAAAAACTGAATAAAACAGGAATGACAAAACGAATGAACAGGGATTAAAAAAAATAATTAAAAATGATTCAATAAATGGATGGAATATCAATGAACGAAAAATTATATGAAATGAAATGAAAAAAAATATTAAGAAATAAATGGAAAAATGAATGAACAAACGAATGAAGAATGAACAATATGATGAATGAAAAAAATAACAACAACAAAAATGATAAAAATGAATGAAAATAAATTAATGGAATATTAATGAACGAAAAATTGCATAAAATGAACAAAGAAATTGCCAAAAAAAGCCGATAAAAATGATTATGAAATAAATGAATGAAAAAAATGAATGAACAAATTAATGAAGAATGAACAAAATGATGAATGAAACGAAGCAACAAAAATGATAAAAATGAATGAAAATAAATGAGTGGAATATTAGTGAAGGAAAAATTGCATAAAAATGAATAAAAAGAAATGAAAAAAAATGATTATGAAATAAATGAATGAACTAATGAATGAAAAATGAACAAAATAATGAATGAAAAAAGAACACAACGCAAAAATGATAAAAATGAATGAAAATATGATAAGCGCTATCATATTTTAGACGAATACACATGCACGTACAGATTGGCTACGTAAACCATTTACCAAATATAATTCTGGACTATTAAGAATGTGACTCCCGAGCAACATCGAATACCTTTTCTTATATGCAATAGAATAATAATAATAAAAAGATCCATCCAGCGTGGCCGCAGTCGAAATTGAACTCAATAAACGAGTTCGTAGTGTAATTCAAATCTTATCGATAGCTGAATACTTGATGCTTCGCCAAGGCTATCAAGGGTATTTTTTTATCGTGACGCCATCACTAGATGGGGTGCCTACCACGGCTTAAGAGAGTGCTCTCTACCCTCGAGAGAACGATAGACCGCGCCAGTTTCTCAACCTCGTATTTTACCACGCGGTACATACAGCGCCTCGCCTTTTCAAACAGTCACCCATCTGGTACTGGCCAGGCTCAACGTTGCTTCAGTGAGCTGGTGTGTCAACGTGATTGTTATACGACTCGTATATTAATAAAAGAAAAAAAAAACCTAGATGTTTAAACACACATGCTCTATGCAGAGTATAGAGCACTTTTGATTAACTTATACCACTTACCATATGCAATAGTGTAATATTAATGTTGCTTCTGAAAAAAATATATTTCGGGACTGATGGGTAATAAACCGAATTTACGAAGACGCAAATCATTTTCAAGTGTTTCACTAAGTAGATGGCAAGTACACGATACAAAGATCTGATAATAATAAAATGCAGAAGTAAAATAGTTACGGAATATGAGAATAGAGAGAAAGAGCACAGGGCATTCACGTGCACATCTTCTAATCAGGCAATCTTATTCACATCCATTGCTGAATACAATCACTTGCTCCGTCTAGAATAAAAGATGCTTTTAAACTGCGTATTACAAAACTACATTTTCTTTTTATTCATTTACGAGCAGGGGCACCCGACCTTACCGGGTTGTAAAATACGCGTAAATATATATCTTAGTTCATCCACATTTCTTATTCACTATTACAGAACCAATTCTCTATTGAATTTTATATTGTGCCTTATATATAATACTAATTTCAAAAGATTTAAACGAAATGACTGTGGTGGGGGGGTCCATGAGCAAGAATCGAAACAAAAACATATAGCACTCAAGCCGCGTTTACTACCGATGTAAATATCGATACCTATGTAAAAAAAGATTTAATATTAAACGACCATAATGGTGAAAGTTTTAAAAAAAGTGACTTGATGCCATCAGCTAGAATCGAACCCAAGGCATTCAGTGTCTCAGCCGTGCGCTCTACCGCTGTTGTTATCAAGAGAAAGAAAATCAATCTCTTAATATTAAACAACTTGAAGAAATGAATTTTATGTGAGCATGCGCAGAAAGAAGTACAAATATGTCGGCGAGTTGAAAAGAACGGTTTGCATTTCAACTTACCGATATATGTCTGTCCGTGTTATTCATCCATCCAAACAAAGATTTTACTCGTTATAAATGAACTTTTATGGATAAATATTATTTTCTGTTAGTTTCAGTGTTTATCAGTAGTTTTATGGTTTATCGGTTAAACATTTACATACAGATAGATACACACAGAAAGCTAGTGTTTTATTTATGTAGATGATAGTTAATATTTGTATCTGTGACGGATTCCTTTGAAATTATTATTTTACAATTTATCTCTAAATTCTATATCTTATATAATGATTATGATTTATTTATTATATTTCGACTCCCCCCCCGATTATTATCGGTTCAACCATTTTACTACTGAAAATACTTAAAACCTAACTATAAAATCATAAACATTTTATTCTTAAGTTGATTGTAGACACAACTTTTCTCAGCCATACGTATAGACGATCATAAACATTTATTCAGATAAAACACGATAACATTCATATAATTATTTAAAAAAAAAAGCATCAGAACGTAAAGAAATGAAAACAAAGAAGAATCAATTCGCTTTAATGATCGTACGTATGCGTGCAGTGAAGTTATATTTACTGTACAATTTAGAAACGAAAGTCACCATAGAGAAAAGGTTGGGAAGGCGTATTCAAGCACAAATAGGAAACGTTTGTGGAGGGGATCAAAGCAATCACGAACTTTAAAAGCAATGAAAAAATATAGAGTTTTAAATGTGGAGGAGGGAAGAAAGAGGGGGAGAAAAATAGCAGACAATCAAACAATTATCTGCTTTCTCTATGTGATCTTGCTTATGCTTTGGTGGTATATATATATATATATATATATATATATATATATATATATATATATATATATATATACACACAAATATTACATAGTCACTTCACTGAACATGCTAATGTTTCAGACAATTGGTCAGTAATAACAGAAATTCTTCCTCACTACATAAAGCATCTGGTTCTCAAATAGAAGAATTAAGTATATATATATATATATATATATATATATATATATATATGTGTGTGTGTGTGTGTGTGTGTGTGAGTGTGTGTATGTGTGTGTATATATGTATATTTATAAAAATAAAACGTTAATTTTAAAAGGGAGGGGTGGTAGGTTAAGTGACATTTTAGACTCCAAACATAGAAAGGTATAGGAGAAAAAGAGAATGCCAAGACTTAACAAAATAGAAAAGAGAAATAAAAACGGTAACGAAAAAGAAAAAGAAAAAAGAGAGAAACGGATGAAGGGAAAGGGGTTAGTGTGATTACATTGCCATAAGAAATGGGAGGGTGTGAACACTTTTGAAATCATCTATGAAGAAGGGTTTGGGAGGAACATTGTAAAAATACGAATTTTGTTTACCGTAGAGGAAGCATTAAGAAGGAAGGAGGTCGGTTAAAGGGGAGGGGGATAAAAGCAAATTAGCATATAAGACTTCCAGCCAGGGACACACATATATATATATATATATATATATATATATATATATAATATATATATATATATATATATATATATACGGAATATATATATATATATGGTTCCTTACTTTAGTCTTTCATTTATTTCTATATATAGTTTTCTTCTTGCAAACTAGATACAATTAAGAGATCATGTCATTTGCATATGACATTAAGAAAACTCGATTTTATTAAATAGCGGTATCTAAATTAATGTTTCTTGCAAGAGAATTATTTTAAGTGTTCTATTTAAAATTGTTTTTAATAAATGTTAAACAATAATTATATTGATAATATATTTAATTAAATTTATTTTGAATTATTATTCCAACATAGAATTTTTTAAAAAAATTTAGAGTCATTTGTCCATTAAAATCTTCCGAACATTTCATTTGTTTGCTGTTATTATTTTTTTAAACAGCTAGACAGAAATCGGTAAATTTTTACAATGTGACCCAGCGTCGTTTAACATCTAAAAAATAAAGATCAACAGTCCCCCCCCTCTCAATTCCACAATTGGCACTTTTCTTTCTTTTTTCACGTTAATCTCATCGATTACAAACTTTAATTTCTAATAAATAAAAAGGTAAATTATTACGACGTGACCCAGCGTCGTTTAACCCCTAAAAATTAGGACTTGCTTATTTGGGGCCCTAATACGTTTAAACAACCTTTATAAATATATGAGAAAAGAAATAAAAAAAAAGAAAATTAACATTTCAAAGTGGGGGATACCTTTTTTATATAAATTTAACGTAAAATTAGTACCCACTTTTTAGTCACAAAGCATTCAACGAGACATGTCATCTCTAGAATTATTTCAAGTTTAGCGATCGAGGGGGTTGGGAAAACATAACAAATACAGTTTTTGTGGTGGGGGGCGGGAATTACATTTGAAACATGAAATAATGATAAATTTAATTAATTGTTATGACACCATTCTGTACTTTCACCTAACAATTTTATAAACAAAATGAACCTCAAAATATGACAAATTCGATTTTTATTTTGGAGGCGGGAGTATTACATGAGAAACATAAAATGACGAAAAATTTAACTTAATTGTTTTTGGAATTAATTTTTGGTAAATCTTCATTTTTTTAGGGGTTCTACCTCCTTGGCTATTTTTTTCTTGCGATCGCACGGGCATTCGCTGCTATTTTTATTGAAACAAAAGTTGTAATGATTTATTTTTTGATTAATTATTTTTGAGGAGGGGGGTTCTTTACAGTACTCAATATCCAAAGAATAGTTTCTCCTATTTGTAGCCATTCTGCCGAAATATCTGATGGAGAGAATATCAGGTACTTCTTCTTTTTGGGGGCGGTTACATTTACATGTTTTTATCCGTTCTTTTATTTTTGTATCCATATTGCCTATGATGAAAATGATTAATATAGCAGGCGTGTTTCAAACGGAACTTCATGTCAACGCAGGCAACGCTGGGTACTCATGCTAGTATATATATATATATATATATATATATATATATATATATAACTACTTCATTTACTCACATAAATTTTATATACGAAAGTATAGATTTATGCGTAAACTTTAAGTATTTACTTCAAAAGTGCTCAATCATGCCCATTGGCTGATAGAAAGGGGCGCGGTGGATACTAGAAAGCTGATTGGCTAACTAGAAATCCTCAACACATATAAAAACAAGAAGCAACCACAGAATTCGCGCATAAGCCTGACGAATCCTACAGTGGATGAAACGCAGAATATTCAATGTAGCTTAATCGCCATATATATTTTATAAATTACTATATATATATATATATAAATATATATATAAATATATATATATATATGTGTGTGTGTGTGTGTGTGTGCATTAGTAACTTAGCCGAACATGCATAAAGTGCGTATATATGTGTATAAAGGAGAACATATATAATTTAAAACCTGAATAAAACCTATGCATGGATTGTTAGGTTTTATTTTCTTAAGCATAAGTCATATTTATCACCATGAAATATATATATATATATATATATATATATATATATATATATATATATATATATATATATATAAATGAATATTAGTATTGGGACGATTAATCGGAATTGGAATCGATAATTGGAAAAATCGAAACTTTTTGGGGTACCGGATTCGGAAAAAATTGAGCCTATTTTCCGATGCCAAAACCGATTCCATAGGTTATCTTTTTTATTTTGGTTGAAGGAACATCTTCCATAGCTTGTAGTAATAATCAAATAATAAATATTTATTAATTTAAACTTCCAGTAAGATTAAAATCTGTAGATCACCCCCCTCACAAGTGTTTTTACGTTTGAGAAAATATATGCAAATTTAAAATATGTTTTTACAGTAATCGGGACAAAATAACAATTTTATAGTAAAATATTTAGAGATTTATAAAGAATCGGAATCGGTAATTGTATCGGAATTGGGAATTTAGTACGGAATCGGTAACTGTATCGGAATCAGTACAAATATTGAAATTGTCCCATCACTATACACACACACACACACACACACACACACACACACACACACACACACACACACATATATGTATATTTCAATATTTCATTATTTTTCTAAACTGGGCAGGCAAAATAAAAAATGTGGTAGACAGATAAACATCAATAACTTGCAGAAGAACACCCCGAAAACCTTGCGCAATTGTATCCAAGTTACTTTGACCAACTTCAGTTTCTGACTTTTGACTATTTCATTTTGTTTCCAGTGTAAAAATGTTCTTCACCACTGAGAGAATGAAATTGATACAGCATTCTCAATTAATGCATTTTTTTTACATCAGGAAGAGAAGAGACTATCGACTTTTGGCTCTATTTTTAAAATATTCCAGTTAAAACAAACAAACAAACAAACAAGCAAAAAAGTGAAACAAATTATAATTGTAACTATCGTGACTTGGTAAACCATTCGAATTTAAATGTGGTCGATTAAGATTTCAAATAGTTGTATATTCCGATATTTCAAATTTCAAATAGTGATATATTCCGATATTTCAATTAAAATTATATTTCCATATTTAGTATTCCCTCATAACTTGGATATATATATATATATATATATATATATATGTATATATATGTATGTATATGTATTCATTCAAGAAAGCATCGCTAACAAAAACAAATAAAACACACGTCTCTCTCTCTCTCTCTCTCATATATGCGTGTGTATATATATGTATATGTGTATATATATGTATATATATGTATATACATATATATATACATATATATATACATATATATATACATATATATATATGTTTATATGTCAATAAAAATTTGCTTTTTATTATTTTTAAGTCAGTTTTCAGTCCTTTACTTAGAGACCCATGAGCGTAATAAAGTCAATTTAACATTAGCGACATTTATAAATAGTTTATATAATAAAATGTCCTAAAAAATACAACGCAGTCAATGGGCGCTCGTATACACTATACACGCACTATATATATATATATATATATATATATATATATATATATATATATATATTATGCTTATATATTATTTTATGTATGTGTGTGACTAAACATATCATACATGTATAAATATGTTATATGTACATACGTACATTTATATGCATATATATTATGTACATATATATTATACCTTTATATAAAGATATTTATAAATATCTGAAGTATATATATATATATATGTATATATACGTGCATATATATATGCATTACGTAAGTATATATATATACTATGTGTATGTAATTATATTAATATATATATATATATATATATATATATATATATATATAGCTATATTTATAGATCTATGCATGCATATTTATATATGAATAAACTGCTAAGTCATAAAGAAGAATGTGTCGGCCTTCTTAGAGTCTTAATAGTTTCACGTGGCCTGTTTGAGTAAACTGTTTATTCTGAAGGAAATAGATATTTACTGAAAGGAGTCTAAGTTGACACAAGTAATACATATTTTAGCAGGCGGTGCGGATCGAACCCACACTTGTATTGCCATTCCGTAAACCGTCTTTCACTGGCAGGCGTCTGCCTCGTGTTTAACGGAAGTCATCTTTTGCGTTAATGCAAAGTGTTATCTTAATGATAAACGTTGATCATGTTTCAAGAAATGCAGGCGAAGACAGACTTATTGCCTCGTTGCGTTTACCCGCTTTTATACAGCAACGACGTATGGCACAAGGCCGGAATTTGGAGGCAAACTTGCTCATCCTTCACCCCCGATCATACATTCTGCTTGTGTACAAAAATAACAAAGGATGGACTCGCCGGCGATCTATAGAGAGGATTCAGTTATAAGCAAAAACATCTACCAACGCCAAAGGGGCGGTAAGGCATGGGTGGGTTAGACTTATAATTTTTTTAAGGAAACGTAACGAATGCATATGTTTTTAGAAACACACAGCAAAATGTTCGTGAAAGCGGCTGTTATAACAGATTAACATATAAACCTTTTAGTTTGAAAACTATGACGGTTGATGAAATAGGAACACTTGCCTAATTTTATCATATAGATTAAACAATCGTTGCAGACATTTACATTAATAATAGAACATTTAGTCGCATATGTGTAATTAATTGGTTTGCTTTTTCGACTCTGAACTCGAACTCTCACACACACACACACACACACACACACACACACACACACACACACACACACACACACGCACACACACACACACACACACAGATGAAGGTTCCTGGCTCGGTCTTTTTTTTTTAAGGTGCTGCTCTTTTAGGGCTGAACCGACTAAATAACAGCCTGACAGGAAAAAAGCTTACCGCCGTCATAATGGTCCAATCTGACTAATTGTTGGGAACAGATTATCGACAGAAATTATTGGCATATGAAACGAGATGGATTTCTATTTTGTCTCTCGGGTTTGAATAGCCTAGAAGAAAAAGCAAATCGAAGAATATTATATTTTTCTAGGTACCGGCAAAGATGGTAAAACGAAGATGGGGGGGGGGCTAGTTTTGAAAGTCGATTTATCATAATTTTTTTGGTAAGTTTCCGACTACTTTTTTGTTTGCATTTGAAAGATTTAAAGACTAAAGTTAATTTCCAATAAGAAAAAATATTTGTACACGTAGAAAGAAAAAGTTATGAAAAATGTTTTCACAGCGAACTAATTCAGCTAAATTTGGAAGTTAAATAAATTCATTGTAAAAATCCTTTAAAAGTTTTCTGGGTCTATTTCAAAGTAAAGTCATAAGATACTGAATTTAAAAAAAAAAAAAAGCAAACACTTTGTGTGTACAAAAAAATAGCTTAATTAGTTTCCAAAAGCGAAAGATTTTCATTTCGTTCAACCGAAAGAAAACAAATTCCTCTTCGCATGGATTATACGGAAACTCAAAAGCTCAGGCAGTCAAAAGGCTGTCTGAAACGTCGTCAGGTAGTTAAATGTACGTAGGAAGTTATGTTTTTTTTTCTCCCAGATGTTCATCCGCACTATTCCCATCGTGAACGTTTGTCTAATTTTTACCATTTTTTAATTTAATTATTTTTTATGTTCCTGCTTTTAAATTTATAAACAATCCCATTTACACACACGAAAACGCCCACGGTAACAGCCGAAAGCGACACATTTTTACCATTATAGCTACAGAAAACAACCAAACAAAACTAATTAGATTGACATTAATTTTCTCATAACTATGTATATACTAACCTCTTTCCGAAAGCGAGTAGACAAGGCCTAAAAGGGATGCCCTGACCTACTTGGGATTAACAGATACAATATTATAGCTCGAGAGAAAAAAGACGCCACCTCCGACAAAATGATCCAGTTTCTATGAAAGCCTAATTACCGAGGACAGATCTCTGACAGGTTAATTGGCGTAAAAAAAAGAAATGACTTTTTCTTATGTCCTTCGGTAATGAATGAACTAAATGCATAATTATTTTAACGCATCGGTTCTCAGTAATTCATTGAAGTAAAGCAACGATGGCTATTTGAGAATACCAGGCGCTGTATGGAGAAGAACGTTGACACCTTCTTGCAAGAAGTACAAAAACCGAATATCGTAGTATTTTTATTTACTGGGGAAGGCATATCACCGCTTATCAAGTCACAAAAGCCACTCGAGAATAAGGGTTAATGAGTGTCAGTTGGACAGTGAGGCAACACCGTGAGTCATGATTGAACTTAGGTAGTGTTTGTTTATTCAATAGGACGGTTCAACAGGTACATGTTCACGTTAAACTAGAAAACGGCTACGTTATTGTGTTCCGTAGATGAACAGTTCTAGAGAAAAGAAACCTTGCTCATTAAATTTATGTTTAAGTTTAACTACATATGGATTACGGAATTGTTGACAGTTTTTGTAGCCAGACCAGTGAAGGAGGTGGGCATAAATTGAAGTTCGGTTAAGCACCTGCCTTTTAAATAACGATAGAGCAGAAACAGACTTGCTACGTCTTTTCTGTGAGAAAGAGGTTGTAGGATAAAGAAAACGTCTTTTTCTAACGGGGATATGTAAGCGACTTGGAACCACTTGTGAATTTGATATTCCTATGCAACTTTCTCCTTCGAAGGATGCCGGCTCAACCGGCCTAGCATGAGTGATGCTTCAGTACGGTACGGGGTAAGGATATGCCGTAAAAGAGGACGACCACACCAAACCAAACCAAACCAAACCAAACCGAACTGACATTGACTTTCTTATAACCTTTCAGCTGTTGAATCATTCGGCTATCATCGGGTTTCTTAATATGCCGTGTATGTCAAAATTAACCTTTTATCAAATCTGCAATAATGTTTTATTCGTTTTTTATTCCTTTTTAATTGATAGCTCCCGTATATCATTGATGGAATTCCTTGCTGTATCATATATCACACCTACCACACGCACGATGATCTTTTAAAAGGAAAGTCAAAGCATTTAAATGTTACCTCTCCTTTGAGTTGTGTACGTTAAGGCCAGAAACGGATTTCGGCACCATCCAATCCATAGGATCGAATAGTTGTCATTTGCGGATGGAGAGAGGCAGATGTCTACAGCTATTCACACCAAGATGTTTGATAAGGTGAAACCATTTCTAGATTAACGTCTTTAGATTAACGTCCATATATAACGTTTATATATAACGTTTATATATAACGTTTATATAGCCCTATTTTAAACATAATGCCCTACTGAAGAACACTACATTATTGATATTCTGTGTGGTTTCTGTTTCGTTACCTCCGTCAAAGAGGTTATGATGTTGGCGGAATCCACATCAGTTGATCAATCATCACCAAATCGAAATCTAATATATAAAAGATTATATGTCTGCTTGTAGGTCTGTTTGTCTGTCTGTCTGTCTGTCTGTCTGTCTGTCCGGTTGTCGGTCTCCATATTTTCAAACTCTTCTCCGAAACTAAGAGTCGCAGCTCGACGCTAGGTGTCTCAGATGATTGAGTTGTTTTTTTAAGGACCGTTCTTTTTTCGGATCTTTAGCTGGTTAAAATTGTTTTTAAGAGGCCAAAATTGAAAAAAAAAAAACACAAAAAAAAACTGTTAATCATTGTGCACATCCATCTTAATTTATTTTTAATTTTTAGTCGATTTGTATGCATGTCACCTTGGTACAGTAATAACGACACCAGCTTTGAAGGCTACAGTTTCGGTTTCGATTCTAGCTGCTAGCAGCTAAATACTTCTTTCTAAATCACAGCTCTATCATAATGTATACGAAATCTGGATAAATTAAAATATCATATTTAAGTGTATTTTACGCCCGGATAAAGCCAGCCACCACCCCGCTTGTATTTAAGGTGAAGTTCAAATTATATTTTCAAAAAATGAATTTGTTTCTTTCTTTGTTTGTTTCTTAGATACTTTCTTTCTCTCTCTCTCCCTCTCTCTCTCTCTCTCTCTCTCTCTAGATATATACAGTGTATCACGAAAGTGAGTACACCCCCTAACATTTCTTACAACTATTTAAGTATCATGGGAAACACTGAAAAGATGATTTTTTGACGCAATGAAAAGTAGTCTGCAGCATATGTAACAGAGTTGATTTATTTTCACCTCAAAATAACTCAAAATATAGCCATTAAAAGCTAAATCTCTGGCAACAAAAGTGAGTACACCCCTTACGAAAAGTTGACAATATTAACATGCAACATGTCAACTCCGAATAATTTATGTTGGCACAATCATTGTCCAAAACTGCCATTAGTCTCTTAGGGCATGGAGTTTACTAGAGCTTCACATGTAGCAACTGGAATGCTCTTCCACTCTTCAATTACGACGTCTCGGAGCTGGCGGATATTTGAGACTTTGCGCACCACCACCTTCTGCTTGAGGATGCCCTAAAGATTTTCTATTGGGTTCACGTCATGAGACATGCTTGGCCAGTCCATCACCTTTAACCTCGGCATCTTCAGTAAAGCACGGGTTGTCTTGAATGTATGGTTTGGGTCATTGTCATGCTGGAACACTGCTCTGCAACCCAGTTTCTAGGGGGAGGGGATCATGCTCTATTGTAGTATTTGGCAGTACATGTTAAAGTTCATGTTTCCCTCAATGAAATGTAACTTTCCAATAGCTACAGCACTCATGCAGCTACAGACCATGACATTCCACCACCATGCTTGACTGTAGGCGTGACACACGTGCAATTTCATAAAAATTGACACAACTGTTTTCAAGTATATGGAACGTATTCACCCACATATAACTCGCACATTTTCCCTCTTTTCAGCTTTGTTCAGACCTCCATCATTAGGAACATTCACTTCAACCAAGATTGCAACTCTCTCTGACTTATTCCATATAACTATTTCAGGTGTAACAGCAGCATTTTCAAAGTAAGTGGCTGCAGGGATTACATAGTCGTAATTTATGGTGTATAAGTAATTTCCAACAGTTCTTTCAGATTAATGTCTCCAAAACATCCAGTGTAGCAGCAAATCTTGGAAACATCAGCATGAAAGAACAGTTGGAAATGACTTAAATACCATACCTTACGACCATGTAATCCCGACAGCCACTTACCTTGAAAATGCTGCTGTCAAACCTGACATAGTTGTATGGAATAAGTCAGAGAGAGTTGCAACCTTGGTTGAAGTGAGTGCCCCTAATGATGGAGATCTTAACAGAGCTGAAAGAGAGAAACAGACCAAATACCAAGGTCTCATGTATGATATGAAAAGAAACTGGAATCTTAAGGAGATATCAATCATACCAGTTATTATAGGTGCTACAGGGCTTATGAAGAAGCACCTGAAGTCCTACCTTACTAATATTCCTGTTGGACAAAGTTCAAATGAGATTCAGACAATTGCACTTAAGGGAACAACGAGGATACTAAAAAGAGCTCTCGGTTGGTTTCAATAAAAAGCAGGGCAATGTTGACAGCTAGTTTGGCTGCCCCATACACAGCGTTACAATCTTCAAAGGAAGAGAATTAAAAAAAAAATTGTAACAGTAGATAGATAGAAGTAGATACTGATGTTCATTTATATTATATATATTATTCACACTCAAGCAAATTTCAGCCTCATACGATAAATAAATGATAAATGTCCATAGCATAACTTCGGGATACAGCATGGACAGGCAAAATCCAGATATAACTTTGACCTATTGTTATGTTGCCTTCAGAGGAATGTAGACTAACGCCATTACAATCCAGATATAACTTTGACCTATTGTTATGTTGCCTTCAGAGGAATGTAGACTAACGCCATTACAATCCAGATATAACTTTGACCTATTGTTATGTTGCATTCAGAGGAATGTAGACTAACGCCATTACAATCCAGATATAACTTTGACCTATTGTTATGTTGCCTTCAGAGGAATGTAGACTAACGCCATTACAATCCAGATATAACTTTGACCTATTGTTATGTTGCATTCAGAGGAATGTAGACTAACGCCATTACAATCCAGATATAACTTTGACCTATTGTTATGTTGCCTTCAGAGGAATGTAGACTAACGCCATTACAATCCAGATATAACTTTGACCTATTGTTATGTTGCCTTCAGAGGAATGTAGACTAACGCCATTACAATCCAGATATAACTTTGACCTATTGTTATGTTTCCTTCAGAGGAATGTAGACTAACGCCATTACAATCCAGATATAACTTTGACCTATTGTTATGTTGCATTCAGAGGAATGTAGACTAACGCAATTACAATCCAGATATAACTTTGACCTATTGTTATGTTGCCTTCAGAGGAATGTAGACTAACGCCATTACAATCCAGATATAACTTTGACCTATTGTTATGTTGCATTCAGAGGAATGTAGACTAACGCCATTACAATCCAGATATAACTTTGACCTATTGTTATGTTGCCTTCAGAGGAATGTAGACTAACGCCATTACAATCCAGATATAACTTTGACCTATTGTTATGTTGCCTTCAGAGGAATGTAGACTAACGCCATTACAATCCAGATATAACTTTGACCTATTGTTATGTTGCCTTCAGAGGAATGTAGACTAACGCCATTACAATCCAGATATAACTTTGACCTATTGTTATGTTGCATTCAGAGGAATGTAGACTAACGCCATTACAATCCAGATATAACTTTGACCTAGTGTTATGTTGCCTTCAGAGGAATGTAGACTAACGCCATTACAATCCAGATATAACTTTGACCTATTGTTATGTTGCATTCAGAGGAATGTAGACTAACGCCATTACAATCCAGATATAACTTTGACCTATTGTTATGTTGCCTTCAGAGGAATGTAGACTAACGCCATAACAATCCAGATATAACTTTGACCTATTGTTATGTTGCATTCAGAGGAATGTAGACTAACGCCATTACAATCCAGATATAACTTTGACCTATTGTTATGTTGCCTTCAGAGGAATGTAGACTAACGCCATTACAATCCAGATATAACTTTGACCTATTGTTATGTTGCCT
Organism: Euprymna scolopes; assembly: GCF_053919585.1. Taxonomy (NCBI): domain Eukaryota; kingdom Metazoa; phylum Mollusca; class Cephalopoda; order Sepiida; family Sepiolidae; genus Euprymna; species Euprymna scolopes. The sequence continues at coordinate 70,667,819 of NC_136494.1, read as the reverse complement.
TCAGAGGAATGTAGACTAACGCCATTACAATCCAGATATAACTTTGACCTATTGTTATGTTGCCTTCAGAGGAATGTAGACTAACGCCATTACAATCCAGATATAACTTTGACCTATTGTTATGTTGCATTCAGAGGAATGTAGACTAACGCCATTACAATCCAGATATAACTTTGACCTATTGTTATGTTGCCTTCAGAGGAATGTAGACTAACGCCATTACAATCCAGATATAACTTTGACCTATTGTTATGTTGCCTTCAGAGGAATGTAGACTAACGCCATTACAATCCAGATATAACTTTGACCTATTGTTATGTTGCCTTCAGAGGAATGTAGACTAACGCCATTACAATCCAGATATAACTTTGACCCATTGTTATGTTGCCTTCAGAGGAATGTAGACTAACGCCATTACAATCCAGATATAACTTTGACCTATTGTTATGTTGCATTCAGAGGAATGTAGACTAACGCCATTACAATCCAGATATAACTTTGACCTATTGTTATGTTGCCTTCAGAGGAATGTAGACTAACGCCATTACAATCCAGATATAACTTTGACCTATTGTTATGTTGCCTTCAGAGGAATGTAGACTAACGCCATTACAATCCAGATATAACTTTGACCTATTGTTATGTTGCCTTCAGAGGAATGTAGACTAACGCCATTACAATCCAGATATAACTTTGACCTATTGTTATGTTGCCTTCAGAGGAATGTAGACTAACGTCATTACAATCCAGATATAACTTTGACCTATTGTTATGTTGCCTTCAGAGGAATGTAGACTAACGCCATTACAATCCAGATATAACTTTGACCTATTGTTATGTTGCCTTCAGAGGAATGTAGACTAACGCCATTACAATCCAGATATAACTTTGACCTATTGTTATGTTTCCTTCAGAGGAATGTAGACTAACGCCATTACAATCCAGATATAACTTTGACCTATTGTTATGTTGCCTTCAGAGGAATGTAGACTAACGCCTCATTTATTTTCTTATTTAATTATCTATTAATTTTTACGTAATTTCAATTCTCTAAAAATCAATAAATCATGTAATACATAGAATAAAATTAATCTCTTTATCTTTTCTTTGTCATCGATAGCTTTTTTTTTCTTACAGAACTAATATTGATACTGGTTTGTCGCAGATAGAGAATAATCAAAATAAAGAATGAGCATGTTTATATAAAAGCAATTATTTTTATTGACAACTTACGACAATGAAAGAAAACCATTCGTAGAATAAGAAACTTCAGAGAGTCCGAAAATAATCCAATGAAAACAGAATTATTTTAGTCTAAGAAAAAAATAGAGTACACGTGCTAATTCCGACTGTCAACGTGTGCGTTTAACTGTCTGTAAATGGGATGGACATGAAAATGTGTGTGTGTGTATATATATATATATATATATATATATATACATCAACGTGCCCGTTTTGTTCATAAGAGACTATATGTGTGTACATTTCGGTTGGCAACATGTGCGTTTATTGTATACACAAGAACTGTGAAATTGGTTCGTTTAACATAGTGTATTTATATGTTGTCAATAGGTTTAGTAGTGCGTAAATGTCTTTCGTTAGTCTGTCCAAGCTCTTGTAAAAGCAGTGATCGCTTATTTGTTTCCTACGTTGGTGCTCAATTTCGATGTTAATCTCAGTGCCATCCGTCTGGTGTTGGTCAGTGCTCCAACAAATAAAACTACTATTCTAGTTTCAATCACGTATCAACGTTATATTTTTCAACGTTACAGTGATACATCTCCACCGAACAACAGACTTGAAATCAGAACTCCCAGCAGTTACTGACTTGCTCTAATCAAAACATATGTTCAGTCGAACACAAAATGTTCATCAATTTTAGGCTAAAAAAGCACTCTCTTTATTTTACAGGGATGAACGATGAAAATTGTCGCCCTAAAGAAAACAGCATTAGAGCTTAATTCTAAAACATTTATTGAAAAAAATCAATTCAGGTAACTTGATTATCTAGTAGAGCTGACATCTATTCAATGTATCTGCATTCAGCATAAATCACCGCCTTGATACGGGTCCGGAACTGGGAGCATGCCTTTTCCACAATCTAACAATCCTAGGAAAATAGCTATTAGTGTAGAAGGTTTCTCGGCATCTAGTGATCTTTACAGTGAATGGGTGAGATACTGTTGCTAAACGTGTTTGTCGTGGACATTATATGAAGGGGACATTATATGAAGGGGACATTATATGAAGGGCACATTAAATGAAGGGGGCATTATATGAAGGGGGCATTATATGAAGGGGGCATGTGCAATGTTTATGAGAGCATTTCCATTAAAATACTTATAAAAAATTTCGGCGATTGAACAGGTGGTGGAGCTTGGTTGATAGTGCGGGAGCTATTGGAGTGGAGATTTCTTATTGGAGCCTGTCTAAGATGGGGAAGACTAGTGGTAGCGGAAGCAGTCCAGATATGATAACAGTATTCCATTAATTGGGCGAATGGTGGCTTTGTAGTAATACAGGGTATTCTCACATGTGTCATAATCACAGTATGAAACCTGAAGTGCATTAATTTTTAAATAACCTTTTTGATTTCTCGGCATGAATCCCCATTTAAAACGCAATGACTTTTCTGAGTTACGAAATCAAATTTTGAGTGGCGAAACATTTATTTCTTTTCTTTTAGTTAAATATTTCTCCCATTGCCGGCCTGTCGTCTATAGCATGCACCTCACTTACGCATGTTTACAGAAGATCCTAGATTTGGACGACCGTCTTTTGAAAATCACTATTATGAAAAGTCCCGAAACGAAATCGTGATTCAGAAAGAACCCGGAAAGATAGGAGAACTTTCTAAGTGTAATGTTGATGAACGCGAATTGGAAATTATTGATATGTTATCAAATTTGTTTTATGTCCGCCATCTAAGAACGCTTTCAGGCGATTCATTGGACTAATAGATCACGGCGTGAAAGGTGTTCATTTATTCTAGAATAGAGATAATTCTATAAAGAATCAACTTTTTCTTTTTTTGTTTTTTTTTTGTAATTATCATTCGCCACAGGGAAATTTGCTAATAACGATAAACATTTTCGAACACCACTGGTACAATCTCAGCATGTAGAAAGCCATCGTCTGATAAGTGATTGTCATAAATAACTAAAAGAGACAGGGAAAGAAGGAGGGGGAAAAGGTTGAAGAGAGGCGAAGATACATTTTTTTTAAAGCTAGACGTGCAGAAAGTTTGGACGAGAAAGCTAGATGAATGGAACCAATCAGGGACAGCGTATCCTAATCCGAGTGCGATATGTGGCATTGTATACGAGGGGCGTGCAATAAGTAATGCCCATGACCCACTTCCAGTTGTCTGATCTAGCTGAAATTTTGTGTGTGTAATGATTTATATCTCTACGGGTTATGTGGCAAATTACAGCTCTGAACTAATTGTGGTTTCTGTTTTACAGGTGTTTGAACTGAGTCAGGTGTGAAATGGAGCCTGTTAAATGTCGAGCAGTGATCCGGTGTTTGTATTTGAAAGGACGCACACCACAGGAGACTTTTGATGAAATGAAAGAAACGTATAGTGATAATGCCCTATCATATGACCTTGTAGAACGCTGGAATCTTGAATTCAAACATGGCCGGAAGTCTGTGGAAACAGCTCCCAGACCTGGTCCCCCCCCTTTGTCATTGATGAGGCATCTGTCCGTCAAGTTGAGGCTGCTATTTTGGAAGATCGGCGCATTACTATTCACCAAAATGCCCAAGATGTCAAGATTAGTACAGGGTCTGTGGAAACTATCATTCATGACCATTTGCATATGCATAAGGCGTCTGCCAGATGGATTCACAGGTTGCTCACACCATTCCAGAAGCGAGAACGCGTCGACTGCTCGAGGATAAATTTGGAAATGTGCCAAGCAGATGAGTCAAAGTTTTTCAAAAGACTGATTACATAGGATGAAACCTCGGTCTATCACTATGATCCAGAGACCAAAGCCCAGTCAATGCAGTGGAAGCATTTGGACTCACCACCTCCAAAGAAAGCAAGGGGGCAGCCCTCCGCTGACAAGGTGATGCTCACAGTTTTCTGGAACCAGGACGGAGTAGTTATGACAGATTTCCTGGCAAAGGGTACCACAATTACAGGAGCCTATTATGCTTCACTTTTGAGGAAATTAAGGGAAGCTATCAAAATCAAGAGGCGAGGCAAGATGAGCAAAGGTACCCCCCTCCTACAGGACAACGCTCCGGTCCACAACTCGCATGTCGCCAGATCAGAAGCACGGGCGTGTGGTTATGAAATACTCCCCATCCTCCCCACTCTCCTGACCTTGCACCCTCTGACTTTCACTTCTTCCCAGCCATGAAGTTGTTTTTTGAAAGGAAAGCGTTTCCTAGATGATGCAGCCTTGATTTCTGAAGTCATGTCGTGGTTGGAGGACCTGGTGTTCTACAAAAACGGTCTGTAGAGCTGCATCAAACGAGGGGAGAAATGCACAACACTGGGTGGTTCCTATGTAGAAAAAAAGACTTATAACCGTGCCAAGTTTCGTTGCTCTACTGCTATGGGAAGTGGGTCAGGGGCTTCACTTATTGCCCGTCCCTCGTATATCACGCATGAGAGTCATTCTACCGAGTCGTATGTGATTTGGAAATACCATGTGTCGAGGTGAATGAAGGAGTTCATTTGTTATTTCTTACTAGCAGGCCGTCCGGCGTAGCCGGAGTCGTAAAATACGCATAACGATTATATTTTAATTTGTGCATATTTCTTATTTCTTATAAACAGAAATACAGTACGTATTAAACTTAAAATGAATTTTAAAATAAATAAATAAAACAGAAAATGAGACATGTGCAAGTATTATTATTTTTATAAACAGTCCCCTTGTAAGTAAAAAAAAATACTCGAGCTGAGATTGAAACCAGAACGCAAAGACAGTGAGTAAAGTACGATAGCCATTAGGCCAACTTCACACTATACATATAAAAAAGTATGTTTTCAAATCTACCTATTTTTAATATAATGAATCTGCCATGTGAACTATTCACGCATGCGCATTCGTGGAACAGTTAGAACACAATTGAATATCTGATTGCCAATATTTCAATTTTTACCCTTTAGGAGCCTTTTTTCCCAAATGAAAACGGATTAAAATGTTTTCCACATATCTGAATGACATTTCATATCTGTAGATAAAAAAAGCGTTGGATATATATGGTGATACGTGTCCTCAAACACAAACTTTTGTAAATATACAGATAGGTTAGGAAATCCCCCAAAAGCCTTGAATTCCTACAATATTTGTCTACAACGTATTTTAATAGGATTTATTGAGATTTTAATGAGATTGAATTGATATTTTAATGAAACTACGATGAGATTTAATGAAATATTAATGGAATTTAATGAAGTTCAATGAGATTAATGAGATTTCAATGAGAATCTAGATTTTAATCGGATTAAATAAGCTTTAATGAAATTATAATAAAATTTTAGTGGTATCAAATGAGATTAAAGTGAAAATAAACAAAAGGTAAATGATTAAATCGCACAGAATACTAACATTTAGGCAAGTTTCGAACATTTGCTTAACTCCATTAATTTGAGCAATTCAAGGCTATAATTAACCTCAAATTTCGCAATGTTTACGATAGAAATGTGCAAACTGAGTGTAGATTTTATTTAATCTGGTAAAAATTATTTTTTGTAAAACATTTAAAAAATACCTATTTATACATATTTAACACCACGATGAAATTGTGGCAACTGAACTGAAACAATTAAATGCTAGGATCTTATAATTCACTGGGAATGCCCGTTAACCGGCGTTGCCCAGTGGAAGCATGTCCCCCCACCGCTCTCGAAAAAATGTAAAGTTCGGTTGTTGTTGTTGTTGTTGTTGCTGCCCAACCCCAAACTCTCCCATGTTACGAACGGCTTTCGAAATAGACACCCTCAACTGCTCATGGTAAGAAAAGTTATCTGAATGGATACCCCCAACCTCCACCTGTCAAGAACGGGTGGAAAGAGGTGCTATATACAGGATATTGAGTAAGCCCCAACCTTAAAATAAATAAATAAATAAATACAGCGAGAGTAAAAATATAAAAGAAAATAGACGCAGTTGGTTGTTGGGGTTAGGTGGTAGGGGTTAATCAACTATAGAACGCATATAAATTAATAGGTGTTTCTACAGTTTAAATAACCGTTGTTTCGTAAAGCAACGCGCTGACATTTATCGTTTAACATAAAACAATCTCTGTTTGCATTTGCGGGAGGTTGGCTGGCTGCAGCGAGCATAATAAAAAAGAAAAAACAATTGAAGATGTGGTAATGTTGACTGGTTACTTACCGGGCTCCGCGATTAAAAATAGTTCCTCTCAAAGTGGTATTAAGAAACAGGAATGTATTTAAGAACGAAAACATGAAATCCTATCCTAAGGAAATGAAACGAAACTGATTCGGTATTTTTTTAATTTTAATTTAATTTTTCGTGTGTGTGTGTGTGTATTTTTTTTTAATTACTGAAGTACTTGGTTTCAATTATTTCAATTTTCACCGCAACAAAAGTTAAATGAGAAAAATAATTTGTAATAAAATAAATTAGGTATATTCAAAATCATGAAAAATAAGAATTCATCGGTTTTGGTGAGTTCTGTTAAGAGAAGCCAACAAACCAAAACGTGATAAAGGCAAGATAATTCTACCTACCTAGATGCTTTGTGTTTTAATGTCCACCACTTATAACATTTATAACGTTATAACATGTAACATTGCTTAATACCCGTAAAACTATTTATTTGCGAAAAAATTCAATGCGATAATCGTTTTCAGCGTAGAAAACTGTAAAAGTCGTCATAAGCAAGGAAAACATTAATTAGGAAACAAAGTATGATTTTACAAATGTCGATAACTATTTTTGCCGGTTGGTAGATTTTGTTTTGGTCTACCAAAATTACCCCCCAAAAAAACCAAAAAAAAAAAACCATGCAAATTACCACCACCCCCTCCCAAAGAAATCTGGTCATGAAATGGATGCTCACTTTATGTTAAATTAATATAGAAAATCTAGAAAACTATAATTTTTTTATATCTTACTATTTGATTTCTGTAATTTTAAACATTATTGTCGTAATCAGCGGCCATGTAAATGTAAAATAGTAGTAAGACTAATGACTAATGTTAATGACTAATGACTAATGACTAATGACTTCACCGTTATTAAAAAAAAACAAACAAAACAAACAAATGAAAATAAACTCCAAAATAAAAATATTGAAGTTTTTTTTCGTTTCATTTCGCTAATTACAAATAAGAAGGAAAAACAAAGAAAACTGTTTCGTTCGCTGGTTTCGGTACCGTGCTCAACTGTCCGTCACTCTCATTCTCTCTCTGCCTGCCTGTATGTCTCTCTCTCCCTTTCTCTGTCTCTCTCTCTTTCTCTCTCTCTCTCTCTCTCTCTCTATCGCTCCTTTTTGCTCATTTCGGTATCATGTACGAATGTAAACAAACAGATATAACTCTCGCTCTATCTCTGTCTTGTTGCTGTATCTATCTCTGTTCTCTCTCTCCCTCTCTCTCTCTCTCTGTTTATGTGTGTGTATCTCTCTCTCTCTCTCTCTCTCTCTCGATCGTTTTCGCTCGTTTCGATACCGTGCTCGAATGTAACCAAAACAGATATAACTCTCGCTGTCTCTGTCGCTGTCGCTATGTCTGTCGCTGTCTGTATCTCTCTTCCTCTACCTCTTTTCTTCTCTCTCTCTCTCTCTCTGAATGTGTTTAGAGAGAGCGAGAGAGAGAGAGAGAGAGAGAGAGAAAGGGAGGGAGGGATACATACAGAGGAAGAGACAAGCAATTTATTCCGAGCTGCTCAGTAATGGATTTACTTAATGTAAAACGATGGCCTCGTGTATCGGCAGACGCCATATTGGATCAGATCCTGCAAGTTTGTTTAAGTTTATAGAAATGTATCCTAGAATAAGAGATCTGTCTGATCTAAGCCAATCAGAATAACAGGAACCTTTTAAGGAAGAACTTATTGTTTTTCGAATCGAGGAACGGGAATTTAACGTTTGTATCATGAGTTTATAAATCAGTTGCAAAGAGTATAACCACAATATCCGTACCACGTGTATAATTTCTCGCGGTGTTTACTAGGATCAGTAGGAGGACTATAGTAATAGGTGGAAAAATCGGGACTACTTCCTCTGTAGGTTAGTGATGATGTAGTTCTTCGGATGTAATCTAGGATTTTATTAAAACACCGGATGTGTCAGAAAAGTCGTTATAAAGTTACATAAGATAGTGGCTTGGCATAAGAAATTTGTATGTGGCATCTGTTTAAAACCTACGGTATTTTAGTATGGAGGAGACTTTCTACAACATTGTTATTGTATATAAGATGACGAGATGTATATATACATATATATATATGTGTGTGTGTGTGTATTTGTGTATGTCTGTGTGTATATAATGAGATGTGTGCATGTATACATACATATATATATATCTGTGTGCGCGCGCGTGCGTGTGTGTGTGTTTATGTGTGTGCGTGCCCCTTCTCATCTGTTTATTTGTCCACTACCGAACAGGTAATACTGTAGAGCAAATTAGGCGGAAACATTGAGATTGGGATAATAGATGAAGAGAGAGAGAGAGAGAGAGAGGGAGGGGAAGAAAGAGAGAAGAAAGGAAGAGAGAGAGAGAAAGAGAAAGCGTTAGAGAGAGGGGAAAGAGAAAGAGAGAAGAAAGGAAGAGAGAGAGAGATAGATAGATAGATAGATAGATAGAGAGAGAGAGAGAGAGAGAGAGAGAGAGAGAGAGGTATTAAACATAACGTCTCATAATCCGAATGTTGTGAGTTTATTCTGTGAACGACGGAATGCATATTTCATTTATATGTATATCTCAGAACTTTTCAGAAAAGAAATGCTTTACGCGTTGTGTCGATCTTAAATTCCCTTACTAAAAAGCTCACTCAACACGTGGGTGGCACATATACTCCTCCATCAGTTTTGCTGTCAAAGGTGACAGAAAGAAATATTACAATCAATAAAACATTGAACAGCATATTTCCATTTAAATAATCAATATTTCCATTAAGTATTCTACTATTTACATCACCAGTTTCTTATCGAATAGTCTTCAGCGAAATATATTTTTGGCTCTGATTGGACACAAAATGAGATATGCTTTGCGTTGTGCAGGGATTTTTTTTTATCCTGATACTGATTTTAAGATTCTGGATAAATTGCCGAAACGTTTCTGTAATTTGATTGGCCCCCATACTTTCCTCTTCACTACAACTTCTCTCTCAGTCGTATCTACAAATACTATTATAGTATGTTTAACTCGGAATTATCTGATCTATTTCCTGCTTCCTCTGTTCCAGCTCGTTTGATTTGTTGGTCTAGAGATGCCGTTCTTTTAATGCCTCATTGGAACACATCTTCCAATTCCAGTAGCTTTGTTCCAAGGACTACAAGGTTGTAAAACTCTCTTACTGCTCCCTGTTTTCATTCTACCTACATCCTTGGCCTTTTCAAGACTAAGGTGAATAGGCATCGCCTGTCTTTGTAATAATTTCGTTCTTGTACACTCTTTGCATCAAGTGGCTTTGTGGCTTGCCGCGAGCGATTTCTACAAAAAGTTCTACCCCCTCGGAATATAAACTGTGAATCTCTTTTGTCAAACTACACCGTCTTGTTGTTTTCGCTTAAATTTTAGACATAAAAGCATGCATTACATAGACATCCTTCTGGTATTATTATGTTGCACAGACGAACAGTTCTTGGAAAAAAACTTTACTCGCGCAATTTTTGTTTATTTTAGAAGCAAAGTGAGAGAAATTGTTAACAGTTGTTTTAATTAGATCGTTATTTTTTGCGAATGTTTTACAGGTGTGATTAACCATAGATTGAAGCTCAGTCGAGCATCTTCCATAAAAATAACCAGAAAGCAGAGATAGATTCGTAACGTCTCTTCTGTGAGAAAGAGGAAGTAAGAAGGCGAAAAAAAGCCCCGTCCACTAGATTTTGAAGATGTTTTCGTACCCTATTAAGGCAGGAAAGAGTACTCTTAGCAGCCCCTGCTCAGATATGGAAACAGTAGTTCATCTTGGAACGTATTTGGCCCTTGTATAGGTAGAGGATTGCATCATGAGTAAGGACTTTTTTACGTGTCAAGAAAAAAAGAATTTAATGAATGTTCCATATAGGTACGTTCAAAATGAATGCCGATGCTCAAAATGTATAAACATTTTGACCTCTCCCTTTACTTAAAAATCCACCAAAAATAAGGAAATTAATCAATTTTATAGAAATTTACAGTATTTATAAAATAATGATCATTGAATATAATGAACTCATTATTTTTATTTAAATCCTAGTGAAAATGTATTTTTTTTTCTAAACCAAAGATTTTTTTTTACTAAAGTTATGGTTTTCAGTAGTAAAAAAAAAAAAATGCATGTTTTTTTTTTGGGGGGGGGGGTATGGAAATAAAGCATCGTAAATTATAACAATTAAAAAAATTACAGGGACATTACGAAAAATAGTCGCCAAAGTCCGTTTTAACGAAATCGATATAAATCTAAGAAAAAATAATTTTTCGAACTACCGATATTATCTTCTTCTCTATCTTCTTCTCTCCTTCTCTATCTTTATTTTTATCTACTCTTCTATCTATCTATATATCTATCTATCTATCTATATTCTCTTCTTTCTATATAAATAAAATGAACTCATTTTTCCCGTGTGAGTTTGACCTTAATAGGATTAAAAATCAAGACATTGCATGCAAATGTAATGTGCACAAACTGCAGCACATGATCTGAGGTGAGTTACAGGCCTATTACCCTTACACTTCCTCGATATCCGTACATTCCCATATTTTTCCCGGTGAGAGTTCACTGCCAAAACCGGTTAGAATTAATGGAAGTTGTAAAATCTTTTCTTTCTATTTAATTCCTACTACTCCTGCTATCACTTACCACCGCTGAAAACGCGCCCACAAGGAACAGTAGGAATAAACACTGGTTTGCAATCGTAAAGGGTTATTAAAACCATTTCCCCCTTTTTTTCTCTATTTTGTTCGCTTCTCTCTCATAAAAAAGAAAAGAATTACGGTCCGATTAACATTATCTTTTTGCCTATCTGCTTTTTTTTGGCATTTAACGTACAACGCAAACTGCGTGACTACTCGGATTTTACTTCCGGTTATGACAACTCTAACCGCGGAATCTGACTATGAGCTTTATTTATTAATACTTCCCACTAAAAACTTATTATTACATAAACAAACAATTTCTTAGTCACCATTTATTATTCGAACGCAACGATACCGTGATATTACTTGCATTTCACTTAACCCCCCCCCAAAAAAAATAAATGAACGCGCTAAACGTCCGATTAAGATTAGATTGTTTTGTTTTGCATTTCTTTCTTCCGTAAGACGCACACTGCAAGACTACTAAGTTTATACTTCCGGTTTTGACGACTCCAACCGAGGAATCTAACTGTGAGCTTCATTTATTACTGCTTTCAACTACACAAATTTTTGGAAACTAACATCTCATTTTTACAAATTAATATTCTAGCTGGACCATATCGTGAAATTACTTGCATTACACTTGAAAATCAAAAACAAAAACAATACTATAAACTGCGTGACTACTCGGTTCTTACTTCCAGTTTGGACGACTCTAACTATTTATTATTTACATTTATTGCATTTACTATTTAATTTTATTATTTACATATTAAGATCGTTTAATTCCTTGCATTCAAATTGAAAAACAAACACAAAATAAAGAACCAGATAAAGGTCCGATTAAGATCAGAAAATTATGATTGCTTTTTCTTTACTAATAAATTCTGTACGTGTTTACATTAACATTTATGAATGCTTCTTCTTCATTAACGAAATTACATTTGCTACATACTGAGTTTCCCACAACTTTCCGTCAAACCCTTTCTATTTAATGTACCGTTTAGTCGGCTCGAAAAACAGTCTTTACCTGTATCTTTCAAACATACAAATGCTGGCGGACACCGTTGGTTATGTTACGTTACGTTCGCGAAAGTCAGTTCAAAATAACAAACTGTTTTAGATAATCTTTAACTTATTTACTCAAAGTTAACATATTCAACAGAGTCCGCGAACATTTCTCTTCTCCAAATACAGACATACATACTGAGTTCTTCCAGATGATTAAACATTTTACATTAAATAAAAACACTTACATATCTAACCATTACGTACTGCAAGAGTGCCACTTCTTATATTTTTTTTGTGTGGGAGTCGATTGCTGTACTAAGAATATAAGAAACATGCATTTTCTCTTTTTATGAGACTTTTCCATTACAGCAAATTGAGCCACAGCAACGCGTGGCAGGGTAAAGCTAGTCATTGAATAAAGCATTGTTTATTTAATATTTTTACACACACAAAACATTTAATTGCAAAAAGTATTTCTTATTTTTTTGATGGTTACATTTTAACGTAATCTTTATATGTAAGAGTGGTTCAACAGGTACTTACGTTCCTTTTTAATATATTCCTAAATGGTTTTATATACTAATAAAAATATCACAGAATTGTTTTTAATAGTATTATACTTTTATTTATTTATTTAACCACGTAACAGCTGTCTTTTTTAAAAATGTTTTTAATGTTACATGTCAATAGCTGATGATACCATTTTTATATTTAACAATTAAAAAAAGATTCTATCGTTATATAGTTGAATATCCTTTCGTAATTGTGGATTACCGAGCGAATAGACAGCTTACCCAAGTGCTAAGCCTATGTAAAATCTGGTTAGTATTTCATGGAATTTAAAATGCATTTAAAAAGAAATTACTCTCTCTCTCTCATATATATATATATATATATATATATATATATATATATATATATATATATATATATATATATATATTATTATTATTATTTTATATTATTTTTTTTAAATGTAATAATATAATAAAGTAATATATATACCACTCCCCATGTGGGGGTACCAAATTGGTTAAAGGGAAAGTTATTCCCAGCTCGCATTCAGGTAAAAATGCGCTTTCCTAAATAATTGAATTCATTCAAAACATATCGCTAAAACCAAAACAAACAACACTTATATATATATATATATATATATATATATATATATATATATATATATATAGTCTTTGAAGTTTTTAACATTTGAAACCACACAAAAAATTATTTTTTATCATTCATCAAAAAAAAAACATCTAGTCAGTAAGTCATTTAATCACCTGCAATCACTGCATCAACTCTCAAATTTACTATAATACCAATTTTTATATTTTTTAAGGGATCATCAGTTGTTTACCATGAAACACTGTTTCGGGGATTTATATATATATATATATATATATATATATATATATATATACTAGCAGTTCAGCCTGGCTTTGCTCGGGCCCTATATACTGTTCATAACGTTATGTGCATATGTATAATGTATATATTAAAACGTTTGGCTCACGTGCAGGTAACCTACATCCAAAAAGTTCAAGTGTTTTGACCTAAAATTGGCGGAGGAGTTTGGTAGAGTCTGCAAAGGTCCAGTCTTTCAACTTACCTCTTGGCAGCCAAAATTTCGCCCCAAAACCTATTAAAAAGCTTGCTGCATGTCTGAATACCCTTCATGTAGAATTTCAAATGTTTAGACCCCAAATTGGCTGAATAGTTTGCTAGAGACCGCAAAGGTAAAATATTTTGAACCTTGAACCCTTGACAGCCAAACTTCGGCCGAAAACCGACTAAAAAGATTTTTCCAAATCTCACTACCCCTTATGTCAAATATCGAGTCTATAGACTGAAAATTGACAGAGTAGTGAAATGTACACACACAGACACATATACAAGTTCACATGCAGATATATATATATATATATATATATATATATATATATATATATATATATATATATATATATATATATATAGTTATAAGTAAAGAAGTTTGATATATTGTGAAACAGCCGAGACAAAAATGCATATTTTGAGTAAATACCAAGTTTACACTTCTCACGATTCTTATGATATTGTCCTTTGACCAATGTACACTCTTTAACCCTAATCCTCGGGTGGCCTCTGGACCTTGATAAGTGGGGATTCCTTTGTAAAAAAAATTAAATACTTCCAAATAGGTAGATATGTCATAAACCAGAGAAGGCAAGCAAATGGTCGATATGCCGCAAAACACACAAAGCGTGAATAAAAAGATTGCATGCAGTTTGCTTGTTACAGTACTGAGCCCGCTATCCGTTTGAGTAATGGGCGGTACTTGTCTATAATTCCGCCTATTTTAGGGTGTGGCTGCAATTGACGGCTTGTTATTTGCTGTTGTCTAATAACCAATCGAAAGACGTTGTTGTACGAACCGCGCTGAGATTTCTTATTTGCTCATTTTTCTTCCTCCTCATCCCTTGTTTCTGTTTTGTTTATTTTCCACCACTATTTGTGCACTTTGTCTCGTTCATCATCTTTTCTCCACCCTCATTATTTT